>NW_025920342.1:0-109751 GCF_902686445.1 Sciurus carolinensis
AATTTGGTAATATAAAAGTGGCAAGGTAATTGTGAAATGGTCACTCTTTGTATATTAAAGGTGTTCATATTTTCCAGGTATGCAAGTTTTTAAAGCAGGGAATTTCTCAACCTGCTATTCTCCAGATTATACATGTCTGTAATGGCAATTTTAAACTTATAAAGAGTAAATTTTATTGGGTATTAAATTCTATCATTTAATGTTCTATTATAGGACCTGCTATCAATAAGGTATATGTAAAATTTTCTACTTTTTACACTGAGATAAAGAATTTCAAATATAAAAGTATTTATAAAAGTTAGAGCCTGACTTGTTTAAAGGTTAATATTGTGAAACATTTTGCCACTTTGACACACAAAAGGAAAGTTAAAAGCTCTCTCAGTCTTTCTTTGATTCATGTTTTAGATACAATGTTAAATTTTGTTAATTATAAAGTTCATATAGATTTAAGAAAGAGTATATGTAAACTACTTAATGATATTTAAGGAAGAAGAAAAATCAACATCAGAATTAGAACACTTAAGATTTGTATAGAGCCATGCCTTACCTGAGATAAGGCTCTGCCTCCCACCTTACTGCATAATAGAATGGCTCCAAAATAAGCCAGACTTCAGCTTATTTAAAGTTATAGTCAAAAGATTGGTTCTTGTTGTAAAAGTAGTGTGATTTCAAATAGGGGATATAATGTGGTTCTCAGTCAAAATTCAAGATAGCTATTGAAGCCAGAATTAAGGACAGGTAGTTAGTGTAGAAATAGGAAATCGGGTCAATTCGAGGAAATGAAGCCATGAAGCCATCTGCCTTTGGAAGTTGGAGACTGCCCCTGGAAGAATGGAATGTCAAGGATCTCCGGAGCCCATTGATTACCAAATTTACCTGCCTTTATGAAGGACTGCAAGCAAGGAGCTGCTAATTAATGCCCCCTGGGCCCTTACCTGCCTGAATCACCTTGGCCCTCCCCCTGCCCATGGCTTCTCACTTAATGCAAAACCGGGCCTAGTCATGTAGGCAGGAAGGGAGAGATAAGGGGGGAGAGAACTGGAGAACAAAAGAGACTTTAACCTATAAAAGATGTAGGGTGCGCTCACTTCTTGGGACTTTAGAACATCAGCCATGGCCCCCTTCTTCCTGCCAGGAGAAGTCTGTATTATTACCTTTAAATAAAACCTGCTTAATATGCTTGCCTTGGCGTGCTTCTCTATTGTTCAATCTTCAACATTAGAAGGAGCAGAACTCGTCACCGGTAAACGGCGGTATCACTATTATACAAACTGAATATATTTTTACTCTTGCTAATTTCATTTTGTAAAACTGTTACTTGTTAATGTTTTGCAGAAGTAGTTGCTTCAAGAGCACACAACCTAGGTAACTTGTGATAATAAGCCATCACCAATAGAACAGATAGTGGTAACTTCCAGTACTAATACAGACTCCAGTTAGATAAAAGGGTAAATAACTGTAAAGTTATGGACATTAAAGTTGAAGTCCAGTACTCTTACTTTATGACTGGTGAGACTGGCTTGCTGGATGATTAAGATCAAACTTAGAGATTGGAATTAAATACAGAAGGCAAGATAGACCAGAATTTGGATCTTTTGCCCTCAGCCTGAACCCACAAACAAGAGAACTTCTCTAAGAAACTTTGCAACTCTGGGTCACACAACCTCCTGATCAAGGAGATTGTTGAGACTAGAGGATGAAAAATTATTCAGTGCATCTGATGCAGAGGAGGGTAATGGAAAAAGGGAGACATCCCTTAATGCTTCCAAAGGTAGCCACCTCATCAAGGAGACCCGGTCTAACCAATGGCACTAGTAAAGCTAAGAAGCTGCTCTTAATTCTCTATGAGTGGCCCCTGTGGGAACTCAGCTGACTCTTTTACAAGACAGGAAACAGGTCAATTTGATCAGCTTGATCTTAGACACCCAGCAAAACAGTTAACACCAAAATATAGTCATTCTTGGGCATTTAAAAGAAATAATAGTTAAATGTTACTTAAGATGTACACATGTATTAGCCCACTAGAATAAACACTGGAAGCTACAAATGAAAGAAAGATTCCTCAGCATATGTGCCTGATAACTACCAAGAGAAACTGCCAGAGTCAGAAGTTTTTAGTCAGTTTAAGGCCTGCAGACCTTCCTAAGCTACACAGGTAGACTTAATCTTTGTTTGCTCATATGATTATCTATCCCTAAGTAGCAGAAGTATAGAGATCTCTATTAAACACAGGTTATACCAATAAAGGGATATTTTACAAAAATCAGATGACATTAAGTAGCTTAACTATATTTTCTGGGGACATCTATGACATTAAGAGTTAAATGTTGTGTTCACATTCCTGATAACCTGGACAATGTTAAAGTCCCCAAATAAAGGTATTGACCTCTCCCGCCTTTGCTAGGCTTAATTAATGGAAACAATTTCTCACTTCTTCCAACTCCATGGTGAGAGATTGACTTCTGTCATTTTCGTGATACTCAGTGGCATGTTTCAGATGCTGCAACATTTACTTTATACTAATCTAATCTCATTTCAGTACTCATGTCTTTTTGTTGTTCTATCATAGAAGCACCCACCCCCAGATGACTTTACAACCTGCTCTTCCCCAACAAGACTTCTAACTTGAACCCCTCCATTGACCTGATTTTTAAAAAAGGAACTCCAAACTGCTTGCCCCTCACTGCCGCCTTTCAGCTTTGAAGCAGCCAGAACAATTGGCGCCCCATTTTTTTTCCTTACATCAGTTAGGAGTTCCTAAAGCTAAAGGGGGGAATGAAGCCAGAATTAAGGACAGGTAGTTAGTGTAGAAATAGGGAATTGGGTCAATTCGAGGAAATGAATCCATGAAGCCATCTGCCTCTGGAAGTTGGAGACTGCCCCTGGAAGAATGGAATGTCAAGGATCTCCAGAGTCCATTGATTACCAAATTTACCTGCCTTTATGAAGGACTGCAAGCAAGGAGCTGCTAATTAATGCCCCCTCGGCCCTTATCTGCCTGAATCACCTTGGTCCTCCCCCTGCCCATGACTTTTCACTTAATGCAAAACCAGGCCTAGTCACGTAGGCAGGAAGGGAGAGATAAGGTGGGAGAGAACTGGAGAACAAAAGAGAATTTAACCTATAAAAGATGTAGGGTGCACTCACTTCTTGGGACTTTAGAACATCAGTCATGGCCCCCTTCTTCCCGTGGGGAGAAGTCTGTATTATTACCTTTAAATAAAACCTGCTTAATATGCTTGCCTTGGTGTGTTTCTCTAGTGTTCAATCTTCAAAATTAGAAGAGCAGAACTCGTAACTGGTAAACCGCGGTATAAAGAGGAAGGTGTCACTCACTCTGCCTGTTGGATGGAGGACAGGACGATCCAGACATGCAATGAGAGTTGTTCTGTGCTCACTCCAAGCGCCAGTGCCCTCCTCCTTTGCTGCTGCCTTACAAATGGGTTCCACACTGAAACTAATCTGCTGGATTTTCCAGGGTCACATCAAATCAAAACAAGATGCAGAGATGGCTTGCCTATCTGTATTCACAAAATGGTTGGTCTTCTTGAGAGACAAATACCTCTCTGTCACAAGGGCCTGTGGGATATTACCAGGAGTCCTCTAACCAGCCCCAGGATGGAGTGGACCACAATCTGGGGGTGAATTATCAGCCTGGTGATGGCATGATGGGAACAGTTTCACAGGGCATAACACCAGCCTTGAACATAGATGGTGCTGAAAGTGGAATGGTTCAAAGCTTCCAAGTTGAAAATTCAAAAGAGGACAGTAAGCATATTTGGAGGTCAGAAAAGCTGAAAGGTGTTGATGCTAGAACACAACTACTGAGAGGCAACCGATGAAACTTGCCACAGATTATGGTCAACCCTCAAACTCCACAACATATTTTCAAACTCATCATACACTATAAATACAGGAAGTAGTTATTGCCCGCTCATTGTCTATGCAACCATGAATATCGACCCTCATTCCCGTTTTCAGAGCAACAATGCCCTTGAAAGTTCCTGTTTCTTTTCTGTTCCTCAAAAGGGACAGCCAAATATAAAAAAGATGATTCCTATTTTTTCTGGTACAAGAACCTTGAGCATAGTCATTCCCAACTTCACAGTACCTTCCCCCATGACCCACAATTTAAGTCATTTTATCCTCTGATATGCAACACTAATTCCTGCATTGATTCTCTTGAGGATATCCAGCATTATTAACAAGAGCCTACAAAAGGGCTCCATTCCTCTTGAAACTGGAGCTCCAATGATATTGGCTGGGTAGGTTGTTAATGCCCTGTGAACCTCCTGAATGCTATCAATATAGGCTAACATCGATTCAGCCCCAAATCCTAACTTTGTTCACCAAGAAATCACAGGCAAGCATCTGCAAAACAAAAGATGTGAGAGGAGTTTCAGGGACAAGCGTGGCTGTAATTTGCTTTCACCTCTGGGTATTCAAGTAGACAATGTGGTACACGTGGAATGTGCTCCGGTGTGGAAGCCCCTCCACTGGCAGAGAGTATGGCAGTGGGTCAAAGAAGCCTGGGGAGTGCCAGATACAAGTGCAATTCTCATTTTGTATCTCCTGAAATCTTGTGCACAATGCACAGCTGAAGAAGGTGCTGAAGAATTATCCTCATAAGCATTACAAATGAGAGGCCAGTGATCTCTGTACTAAGGAGTGTAGAGTAACTTCATGGAACAAGTACTCTGAAGAAATGCAGTTGACTGTTGAGCACTGCTGTCTTGGAGCACAGTAGCCTGCTGAAAGCTGTTGGTAGACTTGGGTTGCATGAGAAATTGGTCCTGTTTTAGAGTGTTGATTCCTTTTGTGACAAGAGGAGAAAAGAAAAGAAAAGGAGACAATGGAATGTTGGGAGGCTCAGAATTGGTTTCCTTTGTTTGCTATTTCCACAATCCCACAGTGCTTGGGACTCAAACCCAGGCCTGGAGCATGCAAGACAGACACTCTACCAGGTGGGCTATAAGGCCTGCACTGGAATGGCTTTTCTCAGAAAAAACACTTGATCACCTACAGTCTTACTTTGTGAAATTTTATGCAGATAAGCAAACATGACCAAGCCAGACCATGTTTGAGGAATTCCTAATTTTCCTGTCCAAAACAATCCAGCAAGGAACTTTTTTGGATGTCAATACCCAAGCCTAGGCTGTGTCCTGAGGGAAAGATTCTTCCCCTCTTCATTAAGGATGAAAAAGGAAGCAGCGGACTGATCCTTGAGCAAAAAAAATATCAGGGATCCAAGGAGGCCAGGAAGGGTGGCAGAGGCGGAAATATGTGGGATTGAGATGATGCTCAATTGGTGAATATGAATGGAGATATTGGGGATCATTCACTCATGAATGCCTAGCCATTACATTCAAAATTATTTGACACTTTCCTAGAAAGCATTTTTTTTTCATTATTTTTCTTTTTGACCTTTTCTTTGAAAAATTATAAAGAGCAGAGAACTGTGCATGATGCAAAACCAGTTCAGGAGCTGAATCTTGCCCACCAACTCAGGAGTTGGTGAGGTAGAGGAATTTTTGCCTGCTGTTCTAAGCCTGTTTCCCTCAGTAAGAGTGCTTCAGCAATTTAGTCAGGCACTGATGGGAGATATAAACAGGCAAACACATGTGGTGATGGCTCATATGATCTCGGGTCCCAGAATCGAAATGTGGTGGCAAAAAAAAAATACATTCCTCCTCCAATTTCTTTATTCTCCTCCTAATGTATTCAGTTATTACTCTCAAGATTTATTACAGAGAGATAATTAGCTAAAGTCATACCCTTGATCATTCCTTTCGTTGCAATCAATTTGACTCAGAAAAACCTAACAATTGTTACCAGATTTTGTCGGGGTTTCCGGGACCCCCAGCCTTGAGCACGGTCAAGATGGCGCCTGGCACTGAGCCAAAAGCGGCCAGCTATACAGTAAACAACCAGAGAATTCCAATGATTGGCTAGTTAACGATGTGATTAGAGCATGCCCCCCTCGTTTACCTATTCTACACCTGCAGCTGTCCTCGCGTTTACCTCGTGTGCTCTCCCCTGATTGGTTGAAGTGTATATAAGCCTGGTGGGTGGGAGAGTAGAAGAAAGCTGGAGGAAGCTGAAGCTGGGAGTGGGAAGAAGCTGAGAGAAGAAGCTGGGAGTAGGAGCAGAAGCTGAGGGCAGAAGCTGAGAGCAGAAGCTGGGGGCGAAGAAGCTGGGAGTAAGAAGAAGCTGAGAGAATAAGAAACTGAGAGTAGGAGTAGAAGCTGGGAGTAGAGGCGTGCAAATGGGCGTGAGCCGAGCGGGAGAAACGAAGCGGCCGGAGCAGGCGAGAGCCGAGCAGGAGAAGAGTGAAGTGCAGGAGGGGGAAAGAGAACGAGAGAAAGGGATAGATAAGAAGGAAAGAAAGGAAGACTGTACGCAATAAACTTCCAATGCTTCAGACGTTTGTCGTGTCTCTCTCTGTGGGCAGAGGGAGCGCGATCAGATTTCCTGTGATGTGAGAGCTATACACGGCAAAAGTCCTCTAATGAAAGGGGAAGGAGCAGTCAATGATAAGCTAGGTTGTGAAGGACATGGGGTTTCAGGGCTCTGGTAGGAGAAGTCACTTGATTGCACTCCCCAGAGTGTTTGTAAAGCCTTGGGCAACATGAACTTCCACGAGTGGCTCCAGTGACATTGCACCTGCACCCCAGATTCCACCTGACTTCTTAGAGGAGCAGACTGAAAGCACAGAAACATTACAGTTCCCATGGTAACCAGAGACCTTTCAGCTGCTGTCCGGTTCAAACCCACAGTGAAGACATGCGGCAGCTCAGCTCTGAGGGTAAGAGGATAATGATGGGAGCCGGAGCCAGGGTCTTGCATTTTTAAATTAATGATTCTATACCTGTTGCCCAGGCGATGAGGAAACAGGCTGAGAGCAATAAATCCCCTCATATCCAGGCAGGACAAGGGATCCCATTGAAGTCTGAGAGCTCGCATCCACCCAGGTCCTCTAGGTGGCACTGTGCTCTGTTGGCCTCAACGTTTTTGCTGGCAGACAGCTCCTGTGGCTCCATATGCAGGCTATTAGCCCTGACCAATTCCAGAGGAGAAAACTGGGCCTGAGGGGTGCTTGAGAGCATATGGATCAACAATCTTAGCACTGGCACCAGTGGATTGGCCCACCAACCCCACTCCTCCAGGACTTGGAAAACCTGGGTTTTCTTCAGACTCAGGAAACTAGTGTAGGGTCTTCCAGCCTCATGGAGAGAGGGGTGGTGAGTGCTCACCTCAGTGGAGCATGCAGTGCAGCGCCATGGAGTGGGTGATCTTTGATTTGGGACACATCACATTCCATCTGTCGGGTTTCTCCTCCTCTCCTACAAAGTCTGGAAAGAAGACAGATGGAACATGGGATGTCCATGTTCCATGTGAAGATGAGTGTCTCCTCTGGTGGCTCTTGAAGAGAGGAGGGAGTCAATCCCTCAGCCTGTTGGAAGGAGAACAGCTCAAACCTGACATGCGAGGAGATTTGTTCTGTGCCCACTCCAATGGTGAGACACCTCCTCCTTGGCTGTTGCCTTACAACTAGGCTGCACCCTGAATCCAGCTTACTGGGATATTTCCAGGGACACATCAAATATAAACAAGATGCAGAAATGCCTTGCCAAAATTTATTCACAAAATGGTTCATCTTCTTCACCAGACAAATACCTCTCTGTCCCAAGGGCCTCTGAAATATTCCCAGGACTCCTCTAAGCAGCCCCAGGATGGAGCAGAAAACAAGCTGGTGGATGAGTTAACAGACTGCTGATGGCATGATGAGCACAGTATCAAAAGGCGTAAGATCTGGTTTGAACATAGACCATGACGAAAGTGGAATTGTTCAAAGCTTCCAAGCAGAATATTCAAAAGAAAAGAGTAAGGATATTTGTGAGGCCAGAAGCACTGGAGGGTATTAATGCTGGAAAACAATTTCAGAGAAGAGACCCTATGAAATTCGCCATCTATCATGGTCCACCCAAAACTCTACGACATATATTCAGCCACATCATACACTACAAATACAGGAAGTAGTTATTGGCCACGCATTCACTATGCAACCACCAATACCGAACCTCATTCCGTTTTTGAGAACAACAAAGCCCTTTCAAATTCCTCTCACTTATCTGTAGCTCTCAAGGCACAGCCAAATATACAAATCATGATTCCTCTATTTTCTGTCACAAGAACCATAAGCATAGACCTTCCCAACTTCACAGCACCTTCCCCCAGGACCTACAATTTAAGCCAGATGATCTTGGGTAATGCAACACTAATCTCTGCAATGCTTCTCTTGAGGATTTCCATCAATATTAACAAGAGTCTACAAAAGGGCTCAATTACTCTTGACACTGAAGCTCCAATGATATTGGGTGAGTAGGTTGTAAATGCCCCATGATGCTCATGATTGCTATCAATACAGGCAAACATCCATTCTGCCCCAAATCCTAACTTTATTCATTAAGAAATCACAGGTAAGCCTATAGAAAGCAAATGTCTGAGGGAATTTCCAGGGTCAAGAGCGACTGTTTGTTGTGTTCACCTCTCATTTTCCCAGTAGACTTTGAGGTACACGTGGAAATGCGTCGGTTTGCAAGTCCTCTTTGTTGGCACAGTGTATAGCAGTGTGTCCAAGTATCCTGGAAATTGACAGGTTCAAGTGTGGTTGTCATTTTAAATTTCCCAAAACCCAATTCACAATGAGCAGCTGAAAAAAGTGCTGCAGAATTACCCTCCTAATCATACTCATGCAAGGCCCGAGATCTCTGTCCTAAGGAGAGTAGTGTGATTTCGTGGAACAAGTACTCTGAAGAAATGCAGGTGGCTGGGCATCACTAGTCTCTTGGAGTCCAGTAGTCTGCTGAATGCTATTGGTGGAATTGTTTTGCTTTGGAATTGGTGCTTCTTTAGAGTGTTGATTCTTCTGTGAAGAGAGGAGAAAGAAAAATAAAAAGAGACGATGGAAGTTTGGTTTCATTTGTTTGTTGTTTCCACAATCCCACAGTTCTCGGGAATCGAAAGCGGCCTCCAGCATGAGAGGCAGGCACTCTACCAGGTGGCTATATTGCCTGGAATGGAGTGATTTCTCAGAGTGACAACACTTGATAACATATAGACATCATTTGTGAAATTGTATGCAGAGAAGCATAATGACCAGTCCAAGCAATGTCTATGGAATTCTTATTTCTCCTGTTCACATCAATCCAGCAAGGAACTTTTTTGCATATCAATACCCAAGACTAGTCCTGTGGGCTGAAAGGAAGATTTCCCCCCTCTTCATTAAGGATGAAAATGGAAGTAGTTGATTGATCCGTGAGCAGAATAATACATCAGGGATCTAAGGATGCCAGGAACAGGGGACGAGGCAGGACTATGTGGGATTGAGAAAATGCTCAATTGTTGAGTAGAAATGGAGATATTGGGATCATTTACACCTGAATCCCTAGCCATTACATTCAAAATCAACTGACACTTTCCTAGAAAGTATTCTATTTTTTATTTTTCCTTTTGACCTTTTCTTTCAAAAATTCTGAAGAGCAGAGTGCTGGGCATATTACACAAGCCAGTTGAGGTGCTGGATTTGGCTCAAAGTCTCATGAATTGGTGAGGAAGATGAAGTCCTGCCTCCTGTTCTAAGCCTTTTCCCCTCAGTAAAAGTGCTTCAGCAATTTAACCAGATGCTTTTGGGAGATATAAACAGGCAAAGGCATGTGGTGATGTCTCTTATGATCTGGGGACCCAGAATCAAAAAGTGGTGGCAAAAAGAATACATTCTTCACCCAATTTCTATCTTCTCGTTATTTTTTCAGTTATTACTCTCAAGATTTATGACAGTGATAAGTGTGTAAAGTCATATAATTGATCCTTCATTCATTTTGTTGCAGTCAATTCCACTGAGAAAAATGTATCAATTGGTTACCAGTTGTCCTGTGACATGAGAGGCATACATGGGACTACTTCTCTAATCAAAGGGAAATGAGCAGACGTTCGTAATCTACGTTGTGAAAGTCGTGGGTTTTCAAGGCTCAGGAAGGAGAAGTCACTTGATTGAACATGCCAAGGTGTTTGTAAAGCCTTGGGAAACATGAACATTCACGAGTGGCTCCAGTGTCATTGCACCTGCACCCCAGATTCCAATTGAAGTCATAGAGGAGCGGACTCAGAACACGGAAGTGTCATGGTTCCCATGGCAACCAGAAACTATACAGGTCCAGGCCACTTCAAACCAACATTTAAGATATGTGGCGGCTCCGCTGTGAACATTAGAGAATAGATGAAAAGAGGGGATGCCAGGGTCATGCATTTTTGATGAAATGATTCTGTCCTTTGTGCCTGGGTGACAAGAAAACAGGCTCTAAGGTGTTTAGAGTCACGTGAGCAAGAAATTGCCCCATATCCAGGCAGGATAAGGGATCCCATTGAAGTCTGACAGCTCACAATTCCACCTAGGTCCACTAGGTGGCACTGTGCTCCATTGGCTGCACCGAACTTGCTGACAGGCAGCTCATCTGGCTCTTGATGCAGGCTACTAGACCCCACAAATTACAGTGGAAGAACCTGAGACCAAGGGCTGCTGGAGAGCATATGGGTCAAAAATCTTAACACTGGCACCAGTGGATTTGCCCTCTGTCCCCACTCCTCAAGGACTGCTTCCACCTGGGTTTTCTTCAGAGTCAAGTAACTAGCCTAGGGGCCTAGAAGCCACATGGAGAGGTGGGTGGTGAGTGCTACCTCAGTAGAGCATACAGTGCAGCGCCATGGTTTGGGTGATCATTGATTTGGGACACATCACATTCCATCTGTCAGGTTTCTCCTCCTCTGCTACAAAGTCTGGAAAGGAGACAGATGGAATATGGGATGTCCATGTTCCATGTTAAGGTGTGTGCCTCCTTGGTGGCTCATGAAGAGAGGAGGGAGTCAAACCCTCAGCCTGTTGGAAGGAGAACAGCTCAAATCTGACATGACAGGAGACTTGCTCTGTGCTCACACCAGCGGCGAGACACCCTTCCTTGGCTGCTGCCTCAAAACAAGGCTGCACCCCGAAACCAGCTTCCTGGGATATTTCCAGGGTCACATCAAATCTAAACAAGATGCAGAAATGCCTGGCCAAACTGTATTCACAAAATGTTTCATCTTCTTGTCCAGACAAATACCTCTCTGTCCCAAGGACCTCTGAAATATTCCCAGGACTCCTCTAAACAGCCACAGGATGGAGCAGAAAACAAGATTGTGGATGAGTTAACAGACTGCTGATGGCATGATGAGCACAGTTTCACAGGGCATAAAATCTGGTTTGAACATAGACCGTGCCGAATGTGGAATTGTTCAAAGCTTCCAAGCAGAATATTCTAAAGAAGAGAGTAAGGATATTTGTGAGACCAGAAGTGCTGAAATGTGTTGATGCTGGAAAAAAACTTTGGAGAAATGACCCTATGAAACTCGCCATCGATCATGGTCCACGCAAAACTCTATGACATATATTCAGCCACATCACACACTACAAATACAGGAAGTAGTTATTGGACCCTCATTCACTATGCAACCACCAATACTGAACCTCATTACATTTTTGAAAACAATAATGCCCTTTCAAATTCCTGTTGCTTTTCTGTAGCTCCCAAGGGAGAACTGACTATTCAAATCACGATTCCACTATTTTCTGTCACAAAACCATAAGCATAGGCCTTCCCAACTTCACAGCACCTTAACCCAGGACCTACAATTTAATCCAGTCGATCCTGGGATATGCAACACTACTCCCTGCAATGCTTCTCTTCAGGATTTCCATCAATATTAACAAGAGTCTACAAAAGGGCTCAATTACTCTTGACACTGAAGCTCCAATGATATTGGGTGAGTAGGTTGTAAATGACCCATGATGCTCATGATTGCTATCAATACAGGCAAACATCCATTCTGCCCCAAATCCTAACTTTATATTCACAAAGAAATCACAGGTAAACCTATAGAAAGCAAATGTGTGAGAGAATTTCCAGGGTCAAGAGCAGCTGTTTGTTGTGTTCACCTCTCGTTTTCCCAGTAGACTTTGAGGTACACGTGAAAAATGCACCAGTGTGGAAGTCCTCTTTCATGGCACAGCTTATAGCAGTGTGTCCAATTATCCTGAGAATGCCAGGTTCAAATGTGGTTGTCATTTTAAATTACCCAAAACCTGATGCACAATGAGCAGCTGAAAAAAGTGCTGAAGAATTCCCCTCCTAAGCATAATCATGCGAGACCTGTTATCTCTGTCCTAAGGTGAGTCGTGTGATTTCATGGAACCAGTACTCTGAAGAAATGCAGGTGACTGGGCATCACTGGTCTATTGGAGCCCAGTGGCCTGCTGAATGCTGTTGGTGGAATTGTTTTTCTTTGGAATTGGTGGTGCTTTAGAGTGTTGATTCTTCTGTAAAATGAGGAGAACGGAAAAGAAAAAGTGATGATGGAAGGTTGGTTTCATTTGTTTGTTATTTCCACAATCCCACAGTGCTTGGAAATTTAACCAGGGACTCAGCATTAGAGGAAGGCACTCTACCAGGTGGGTTATATGACTTGCACTGGAGTGGTTTCTCTGAGTTACAACACTTGATCACCTACAGACATCATTTGTGAAATTGTACACAGAGAAGCAAAAATGACCAATCCAAACAATGTCTATGGAATTCTTATTTCTCCTATTCACATCAATCCAGCAAGGAACTTTTTTGCATGTCAATACCCAACACTAGCCCTGTGGGCTCAGAGGAAGATTTTGCCCCTCTTCATTAAGGATGAAAATGGAAGTAGTTGGTTGATCTGTGAGCAGAATAATACATTAGGGATCCAAGGATGCCAGGATCAGTGGTAGAGGCAGAACTATATGGGATTGAGAAAATACTCAGTTGTTGAGTACAAATGGAGATATTGGGATCATTTACACCTGAATCCCTGGCCATTACATTCAAAATAACTGACTCTTCCCTAGAAATTATTCTATTTCTTATTTTTCCTTTTGACCTTTTCTTTGAAAAATTCTAAAAAGCAGAGTGCTGGACATAATACACAAGCCAGTTAAGGTGGTGGATTTGGCCCAAAATCTCATGAATAGTTGAGGCAGATGAAGTCCTGCCTCCTGTTCTAAGCCTTTTCCCCTCAGTAAAAGTGCTTCAGCAATTTATTCAGATGCTTTTGGGAAATATAAACAGGCAAAAGCATGTGGTGATGGCTCTTATGATGTGGGGTCCCAGAATCAAAACGTGGTGGTAAAAATAAAATATTCTTCACCCAATTTCTATCTTCTCCTCATTATTTTTTCAGTTATTTTCTCAAGATTTATGAGAGAGTGATAAGTGTCTAAAGTCATATAATTGATCCTTCATTCATTTCGTTGTACTCAGAAAAATGTATCAATTGTTTACCAGTTCTCCTGTGACATGAAAGGCACACATGGGAGTACTGATCTAATCTAAGGGGAATGAGCAGGGGTTCGTCATCTAGGTTGTGAAAGTCTTGAGTTTTCAAGGCTCCAGAAGGAGAAGTCACTTGATTGCACCTGCCAAGGTGCTTGTAAAGCGTTGGGCAACATGAACTTTCACTAGTGACTCCAGTGACATTGCACTTGCACCCCAGATTCCACCTGACGACATAGAGGATTGGACTCAGAACAAGGAAGCGTCATGGTTCCCATGAAAACCAGACAGCATTCAGGTCCAGGTCGCATCAATCCAACATTCAAGTTATGTGGCGGCTCAGCTGTGAACTTTAGAGGATAGATGAAAAGAGCAGATGCCAGAGTCTTGCATTTCTGATGAAATGATTCTATTCTTCATGCCCGGGCGACAAGGAAACAGGCTCTAAGCTGTTTAGAGTTGCGTGTGCAAGAAATAGCCCCATATCCAGGCAGGACAAGGGATCCCATTGAAGTCTGACTGCTCGCACTTCCATCCAGGTCCACTATGTGGCGCTGTGCTCCGTTGGCCGCACCGAACTTCCTGACAGGCAGCTCATCTGGCTCTTGATGCAGGTTATTAGCCCCCACAAAAGTCAGTGGAACAACTTGAGACCGAGGTCTGCTGGTGAGTACGTGGGTCAAAAATCTTAACACTGGCACCAGTAGATTTGCTCTCCGTCCCTACTCCTACAGTACTGCTTCCAACCCGGTTTCCTTCAGAGTCAGGAAACTAGCTTAGAGGCCTAGCAGCCACATGGAGAGGTGGGTGGTGAGTGCTAACCTCAGTAGAGTATGCAGTGCAGCGCCATGGTTTGGGTGATCATTGATTTGGGACACAACACATTCAATCTGTTGGGTTTCTCCTCCTCTCCTACGAAGTCTGGAAGGAGACAGATGGAACATGGGTTGTCCATGTTCCATGTGAAGGGGAGTGTCTCCTCTGGTGGCTCATGAGCAGAGGAGTGAGTCAATCCCTCAGACTGTTGGAAGAAGGAGAGCTCAAACCTGACATGAGAGGAGAGTTGTTCTGTGCTCACTCTAATGGCGAGACACCTCCTCCTTGGCTGCTGCCGCACAACTAGTCTGCAACCCGAAATCAGCTTGCTGGGATATTTCCAGCATCACATCAAATCTAAACAAGATGCAAAAATGCCTTGCCAAACTGTATTCACAAAATGTTTCATCTTCTTGTCCAGACAAATACCTCTCTGTCCCAAGGTCCTCTGATATATTCCCAGGACTTCTCTAAGCAACCCCAGGATGGAGCAGAAAACAAGCTTCTGGATGAGTTAACAGTCTGCTGATGGCATGATAAGCACAGTTTAACAGGGCATAAGATGTGCTTTGAACATATACCATGACGAAAGTGGAATTGTTCAAAACTTCCAAGCAGAATATTCTAAAGAAAAGAGTAAGGATATTTGTGAGGCCAGAAGTGCTGAAGGGTGTTCATGCTGGAAAACAACTTCGGAGAAGTGACCCTATGAAACTCACCATCGATCATGTTCCACCCAAAACTCTACGACATATATTCAGCCACATCATACACTACAAATACAGGAAGTAGTTATTGACCGCTCATTCATCATGCAAACATGAATAACGAACCTCATTACTTTTTTGAGAACAGCAATGAGCTCTCAAATTCCTGTTGCTTTTTTGTAGCTCCCAAGGGACAGCCGAAAATACAAAACATGATTCCTCTATTTTCTGTCACAAGACCCATAAGCATAGACCTTCCCAACTTCACAGCACCATCCCCCAGGACCTACAATTTAAGTCAGATGATCCTGGAAATGCAACACTAATCCCTGCAATGCTTCTCTTGAGGATTTCCATCAATATTAACAAGAGTCTACAAAAGGGCTCGATTACTCTTGACACTGAAGCTCCAATGATATTGGCTGAATAAGTTGTAAATGCCCCGTGATCCTCATGATTGCTATCAATACAGGCAAACATCCATTCTGCCCCAAATCCTAACTTTATTCACAAAGAAATCACAGGCAAACCTATAGAAAGCAAATGTGTGAGAGAATTTCCAGGGTTAAGAGCGTCTGTTTGTTGTGTTCACCTCTAGTTTTCCCAGTAGACTTTGAGGTACACGTGAAAAATGTGCCGGTGTGGAAGTCCTCTTCTTTAGTAGAGTGTATAGCAATGTGTCCAAATAACCTGGAGAGTGCCAGGTACAAGTGTGGTTGTCATTTTAAATTTCCCCAAAGCCGATGCACAATGAGCAACTGAAAAAATTGCTGAAGAATTACCCTCCTAAGCATAATCATAAAGACCCGTGATCTCTGTCCTAAGGAGAGCAATGTGATTTCATGGAAGAAGTACTCTGAAGAAATGCAGGTGACTGGGCATCACTGGTCTATTGGAGCCCAGTAGCCTGCTGAATGCTGTTGGTGGAATTGTTTTTCTTTGGAATTGGTGGTGCTTTAGAGTGTTGATTCATCTGTGAAGAAAGGAGAAAAGAAAAGAAAAAGTGATGATGGAAGGTTGGTTTCATTTGTTATTTCCACAATCCCATAGTGCTGGGGAAACGAACTCGTGCCTCCAGCAAGAGAGGCAGGCACTCTACCAGGTGGGCTTTATGTCCTGCACTGGAGTTTTTTCTCTGAGTTACAACACTTCATGACCTACAGACATCATTTGTGAAATTGTATGTAGAGAAGCAATAATGACCAATCCAAACAATGTCTATGGAATTCTTATTTCTCCTGTTCACATCAATCCAGCAAGGAACTTTTTTGCATGTCAATACCCAAGACTAGCCCTGTGGGCTGAGAGGAAGATTTTCCCCTCTTCATTAAGGATGAAAATGGAAGTAGATGGTTGATCTGTGAGCAGAATAATACATCAGGAATCCAAGGATGCCAGGAACAGTGGTAGAGGCAAGACTATGGGATTGAGAAAATACTCAATTATTGAGTAAAAATGGAGATATTAGGGTCATTTACATGTGAATCCCTAGCCATTACATTCAAAATAACTGACACTTCCCTAGAAATTATTCTCTTTCTTATTTTTCCTTTTGATCTTTTCTTTAAAAAAATTCTAAAAAGCAGAGTGCTGGGCATAATACACCAGCCAGTTCAGGTGCTGGATTTGGACCTCTGTCTGAAGAATTGGTGATGCAGATGAAGTTGTGCCTCCTGTTCTAAGCCTTTTTCCCTCAGTAAAAGTGCTTCAGCGATTTAGCCAGATTCTTTTGGGAGATATAAACAGGCAAAGGCATGTGGTGATGGCTCTTATGATCTAGGATCCCAGAATCAAAAGGTGGTGGAAAAAGAAAATATTCTTCACCCAATTTCTATCTTCTCCTCGTTATTTTTTCATTTATTACTCTCAAAATTTATGACAGAGTGATAAGTGGCTAAAGTCACACAATTGATCCTTCATTCCTTTCATTGCAGTCAATTCCACTCAATAAAATGTATCAATTGGTTACTAGTTCTCCTGTGACATGAGAGGCACACATGGGAGTACTGATCTAATCTAAGGGGAATGAGCAGGCGTTTGTCATCTAGGTTGTGAAAGTAGTGGGTTTTCAAGGCTCCGGAAGGAGAAGACACTTGATTGCACCTCCCAAGGGTTTTGTAAAGCCTTGGGAACCATGAACTTTCAGGAGTGGCTCCAGTGACATTGCACCTGCACCCCAGATTCCACCTGATGTCATAGAGGAATGGACTCAGAACATGGAAGCGTCATGGTTCCCTTTGCAACCAGACACCATTCAGGTGCCGGCTGCTTCAGACCAACATTCAAGATATGTGGTGGCTCAGTTGTGAACGTTAGAGGATAGATAAAAAGCATGGATGCCAGGGCCTTGCATTTCTGATGAAATGATTCTATCCTTCGTGCCCGGGCGACAAGGAAACAGGCTCTATGCTGTATAGAGTCACGTGAGGAAGATATTGCCCCATAACCAGGCAAGACAAGGGATCCCATTGAAGTCTGACAGCTTGCACTTGCACCCAGGTCCACAAAGTGGCGCTGTGCTGCATTGGCTGCACAGAACTTGCTGACAGGCAACTCATCTGACTCTTGATGCAGGCGATTAGCCCCCTCAAATTACAGTGCAACAACCTGTGACCGAGGGCTCCTGGAGAGCACGTGGGTCAACAATCTTAACACTGCCACCAGTGGATTTGCCCTCCGTCCCCACACCTCCAGGACTGCTTCCACCCGGGTTTTCTTCAGAGTTAGGAAACTAGCCCAGGGGCCTGGCAGCCACATGGAGAGATGGGTGGTGAGTGCTCACATCAGTAGAGCATGCAGTGCAGTGCCATGCCTTTGGTGATTATTGATTTTGGACACATCACATTCCATCTGTCTGGTTTCTCCTCCTATATTTTGACGTCTCGAAAGCAGACAGATGGAACATGTGATGTCCATGTTTCATGTGAAAGTGAGTGTCTCCTCTGGTGGCTCATGAAGAGAGGAGTGAGTCAATCCCTCAGCCTGTTGGAAGGAGGACAGCTCAAACCTGACATGCAAAGAGAGTTGTTCTGTGCTCACCCCAAAGGTGAGACACCTCCTACTTGTCTTTCTTTACAACTTGGCTGCACCCTGAAACCAACCTTCTGGGATATTTCCCGGATCACATCAAATCTTAACAAGATGCAGAAATGCCTTGACAAACTTTATTCACAAAATGGTTCATCTTCTTGACCAGACAAATACCTCTCTGTCGAAAGGGCCTCTGAAATAGTTCTAGGACTCCTCTAAACAGCTCCAGGATGGAGCAGAAAACAAGCTTGTGGATGAGATAACAGACTGCTGATGGCATGATAAGCACAGTTTAACAGGGCATAAGATGTGCTTTGAACATAGACCTTGCTTAAAGTGGAACTTTCAAAGCCCCCAAGCAGAATATTCAAAAGATGAGAGCAATGATATTTGTGAGGCCAGAAGTGTTGAAGGGTACTGATGCTGCAGAACAACTTCTGAGAAGTGACCCTATGAAACTTGCCATCTATCATGGTCCACCCAAAACTCTACGACATATATTCAGCCACATCATACACTACAAATACAGGAAGTAGTTATTGGCTGCTCATTCACTATGCAACCATGAAAAATGAAACTCATTACTTTTTTGAGAACAACAATGTCCTTGCAAATTCCTTTCTCTTTTCTGTAGCTCCCAAGGGAGAGCTGAATATACAAATAATGATTCCTGTATTTTCTGTAACAAGAACCATAAGCATAGGCCTTCCCAACTTCACAGCAGATTCCCCAGGACCTACAATTTAATCCAGTCGATCCTGGGATATGCAACACTAATCCCTGCAATGCTTCACTTGAGGATTTCCATCAATATTAACAGAAGTCTACAAAAGGACTTGATTAAACTTGACACTGGAGCTCCAATGATATTAGGTGAGTAGGTTGTAAATGCACCGTGATGCTCATGATTTCTATCAATACAGGCAAACATCCATTCTGCCCCAAATCCTAACTTTATTCACTAATAAATCACAGGCAATCCTATATAAAGCAAATGTGTGAGAGAATTTCCAGGGTAAAGAGCGGCTGTTTGTTGTGTTTACGCTAGGTTTCCCAGTAGACTTTGAGGTACACGTGGAAAATGTGCCGTTGTGGAAATCCTCTTCTTTGGCAGAGTGTATAACTGTGTGTCCAAGTATCCTGGAGAGTGCCAGATTAGAATTGTGGTTTTCAGTTTAAATTTCCCCAAACCGGATGCACAATGAGCTGCTGAAAAAATTGCTGAGGAATTCTCCTCCTAAACATATTCATGCGAGACACGTGATCTCTGTCCTAAGGAGAGCAGTGTGATTTCATGGAACAAGTACTCTGAAGAAATGCAGGTGACTGGGCATTACTGCTCTCTTGGAGCTGAGTATCCTGCTGAATGCTGTTGGTGGAATTGTTTTTCTTTGGAATTGGTGTTGCTTTAGAGTGTTGATTCTTCTGTGAAGAGAGGAGAAAAGAAAAGAAAAAGAGACGGTGGAAGGTTGGTTTTGTTTGTTATTTCCACAATCCCACAGTGCTGGAGACTCAAAACCGGGCCTCCAGCACTAGAGGCAGGCACTCTACCAGGTGGGCTATATGGTCTGCACTGGAGTGGTTTCTCTGTGCTACAACACTTGAACACCTACAGACATCATTTGTGAAAATGTATGCAGAGAGCAATAATGACCAATCCAAACAATGTCTATGGAATTCTTATTTCCCTATTCACATCAATCCATCAAGGAATTTTTTGCAAGTCATTACCTAAGACTAGCTCTGTGGGCTGAGAGGAAGTTTTCCCCCCTCTTCATTAAGGATGAAAATGGAAGTAGTTGAGTGATCTGTGAGCAGAATATTACATCAGGGATCCAAGGACACCAGGAACAGGGGCAGAGGCAGGACTATGTGGGATTGAGAAAATGCTCAATTGTTGAGTAGAAATGGAGATATTGGGATCATTTACAAGTGAATCCCTAGCCAGTACATTCACAGTCAACTGACAATTTCCTAGAAAGTATTCTATTTCTTATTTTTCCTCTTGACCTTTTCTTTAAAAAATTCTAAAGAGAGCAGTGCTGGGCATAATACACAAGCCAGTTCAGGTGCTGGATTTTGCCCACAGTCCTATGAATTGGTGAGGCAAATGAAGTCGTGCCTCATGTTCTAAGCATTTTCCCATCAGTAAAAGTGTTTCAGTGATTTAGCCAGATCCTTTTTGGAGATAAAAACAGGCAATGGCATGTGGTGATGGCTCATTTGATCTGGGGTCCCAGAATCAAAATGTGGTGGCAAAAAGAATACATTCTTCACCCAATTTCTATCTTCTCCTCATTATTTTTTCAGTTATACCTCTGAAGATTTATGACAGAGTGATAAGTGGCTAAAGTCAAATAATTGATACTTCATTTCATTGGTTACCAGTTCTCCTGTGACATGAGAGGCACACATGGGAGTACTCCTCTAACCATAGGAGAATGAGCATGCTTTGGTCATCTAGATTGTGAAAGTTGTGGGTTTTCAAGGCTCCTAAAGGTGAAGTCACTTGACTGCACCTCCCAAGGTGTTTGTAAAGCCTAGGGCAACATGAACTTTCACGAGTGGCTCCAGTGACATTGCAACTGCACCCCCGATTCTGCCTGATGTCAAAGAGGAGCAGACTCAGAACACAGAAGCCTCACGGTTCCCATGGCAAGGAGACACCATTCAGTTCCTGGCCGCTTCAAACCAACATTCAAGATATGTGGCGGCTCAGCTGTGAATGTTAGAGGATAGATGAAAGAGCAGATGCCAGGGTCTTGCATTCTTGATGAAATGATTCTATCCTTCATGCCCAGTCGACAAGTAAACAGGCTCTAAGCTGTATAGAGTCACGTGAGCAAGAAATTGCCCCATATCCAGGCAGGACAAGGGATCCCATTGAGTCTGACAGCTCGCATTTCCTCAGAGGACCACAAGGTGGCGCTGTGCTGTGTTGGCCGCACAGAACTGCTGACAGGCAGCTCATCTGGCTCTTGATGTGGGCTATTAGCCCCCCAAAATTCCTGTGGAACAACATGAGACCGAGGGCTGCTGGAGAGCACGTGGGTGAACAATCTTAACACTGGCAGCAGTGGATTTGCCCTCCGTCCCCACTCCTGCAGGACTGCTTCTACCCGGGTTTTCTTCAGAGTCAGGAATCTAGCCTAGGGGCCTGGCAGCCACAAGGAGAGATGGGTGGTGAGTGCTCACCTCAGTAGAGCAAGCAGTGCAGCTCCATTGTTTGGGTGATCATTGATTTGGGACACATCACATCCCATCAGTCGGGTTTCTCCTCCTTAACTATGAAGTATGGAAATAGACTGATGGAACATGGGATATCCATGTTCCATGTGAAGGTGAGTGTCTGCTCTGTTGGCTCATGAAGAGAGGAGAAAGTCCACCCATCGTCCTGTTGAAAGGAGGAGAGCTGAAATCCAGACATGGGAAGAGAGTTGTTGTGTGCCAACTCCAATGGCGAGACACCTCCTCCTTGGTTGTTGCCTTACAACTAGGTTGCACACCGAATCAAGTCTGCTGGGATATTTCCAGGGTCACATCATATCTATACAAGATGCAGAAATGCCTTGACTAACTTTATTCACAAAATGGTTCATCTTCTTGACCAGACAAATACCTCTCTGTCACAAGGGCCTCTGAATTATTGCCAGGACTCCTCTAAGCAGCCCCAGGATGGAGCAGAAAACAAGCTTGTGGATGAGAAAACAGACTTCTGGTGGCATGATGAGCACAGTTTCACAGGGCATAAGATCTGGTTTGAACATAGACTGTGCTGAAAGTGTAATTATTCAAAATTTCCAAGCAGAATATTCAAAAGAAGAGAGTAAGGATATTTGTGTGGCCAGAAATGCTGAAGGGTGTTGATGATGGAAAACAATTTCGGAGAAGAGACCTTATGAAACTCGCCATTGATCAGGTTCCACCTAAAACTCTATGACATATATTCAGTCACATCATACACTACAAATATAGGAAGTAGTTATTGGCCGCTCATTCATCATGCAACCACGAATAACAAATCTCATTAATTTTTTGAGAACAACAATGCCCTTACAAATTTCTGTCACTTATCTTTAGCTCTCAAGGGACAGCCGAATATACAAATCATGATTCCTCTATTTTCTGTAACAAGAACCATAAGCATAGGCCTTCCCAGCTTCACAGCACCTTCCCCCAGGACCTACAATTTAATCCAGTTGATCCTGGGATATGCAACACTAATCCCTGCAATGCTTCACTTGAGGATTTCCATCAATATTAACAGGAGTCTACAAAAGGACTTGATTAATCTTGACACTGGAGTTCCAATGATAACGGGTGAGTAGATTGTAAATGCCTGTGATGCTCCTGATAGCTATCAATACAGGCAATCATCCATTCTGTCCCAAATCCTAAGTTTATCCACTAAGAAATCACAGACAAGCCTGTACAAAGCAAATGTGTGAGAGAATTTCCAGGGTCAAGAGCAGCTGTTTTTTGTGTTCACCTCTATGTTTCCCAGTAGACATTGAAGTACACGAGGAAAATGTGCCATTGTGGAATTCTTCTTCTTTTGCAGAGTGTATAGCATTGTGTCCATGTATCCTGGAGATTGCCAGTTGCAAGTGTGGTTCTCATTTTAAATTTCCCAAAAGCCAATGCACAATGAACAACGGAAAAAAGTGCTGAAGAATTCCCCTCCTAAGTATACTCATGCGAGACCCATGATCTCTGTCCTAAGGAGAGTAGTGTGATTCCATGGAACAAGTACTCTGAAGAAATGCGGGTGACTGGGCATCACTGGTCTCTTGGAGCCCAGTAGCCTGCTGAATGTTGTTGGTGGAATTTTTTTTGCTTTGGAATTGGTCCTGCTTTAGAGAGTTGATTGTTCTGTGAAGAGAGGAAAAAAGAAAAGAGATGATGGAAGGTTGGTTTCATTTGTTTGTTATTTCCACAATCCCACAGTGGTGGGTACTTGAAACCAGGTCTCCAGTATGAGAGGCAGGCACTCTACTATGTGGGCTATATGGCCTGAACTTGAGTGGTTTCTCTGAGTTACAACACTTCATCACCTACAGACATCATTTGTGAAATTGTATGCAGAGTAGCAATAAATGACCAATCCAAACAATGTCTATGGAATTCTTATTTCTCCTGTTCACATCAATCCATCAAGGAATTTTTATGCATGTCATTACCCAAGACTAGCATTGTGGGCTGAGGGGAAGATTTCCCCCCTCTTCTCTAAGGATGAAAATGGAAGTAGTTGATTGATCCATGAGCAGAATAATACATCAGGGATCCAAGGATGTCAGGAACAGTGGTAGAGGCAGGACTATGTGGGTTTGAGAAAATGCTCAATTTTTGAATACAAATGGAGATATTGGGATCATTTACACGTGAATCTCTAACTATTACATTCAAAATAACTGACTCTTTCCTAGAAATTATTCTATTTCTTATTTTTCCTTTTGACCTTTTCTTTGAAAAATTCTGAAGAGCAGAGTGCTGGGCATAATACACAAGCCAGTTCAGGTGCTGGATTTTGCCCAGGTCTCAAGAATTGGTGAGGCAGATGAAGTCCTGCCTCCTGTTCTAAGCCTTTTCCCATCAGTAAAAGTGCTTCAGCAATTTAGCCAGATGCTTTTGGGAAATATAAACAGGCAAAGGCAAGTGGTGATGGCTCATATGATCTGGGGGTCCCAGAATGAAAACGTGGTGGCAAAAAGAATACATTCTTCACCCAATTTCTATGTTCTCCTCGTTATTTTTTCAGTTATTACTCTCAAGTTTTATGACAGTGTGATAAGTGGCTAAAGTCATATAATTGGTCCTTCATTCATTTCGTTGCAGTCAATTCCACTGAGAAAAATGTATCAATTGGTTTCCAGTTATCCTGTAACATGAGAGGCACACAGGGGGGTACTCCTCTAATCAAAGGGGATTGAGCAGGCGTTGGTCATCTAGATTGTGAAAGTCATGGGTTTTCAAGGCTCAGGAGGGAGAAGCCACTTGGTTGCACCTCCCAAGGTGTTTGTAAAGCCTTGGGCAACATGAACTTTCATGAGTGGCTCCAATGACATTGCACCTGAACCCCAGATTCCACCTCACGTCATAGAGGAGTGGACTCAGAACACGGAAGTGTCATGGTTCCCATGGCAACCAGACACCATTCAGATCCCGGCTGCTTCAAACCAACATTCAAGATATGTGGCGGCTCAGCTCTGAATGTTAGAGGATAGATGAAAGAGTGGATGCCAGGGTCTGGCATTTTTGATGAAATGATTGTATCCTTCGTGCCCGGGTGACAAGGAAACTGTAATCTGTATAGAGTCACATGAGCAAGAAATTGCCCCATATCCAGGTAGGACAAGGGATCCCATTGAAGTCTGACAGCTCACACTTCCACTCAGGTCCACTAGGTGGCAGTGTGCTGTGTTGGTTGCACAGAACTTGCTGTAAGTCAGCTCATCTGGCTCTTGATGCAGGCTATTATCCCCCACAAATTCCAGTGGAACAACCTGAGATTGAGGGCTGCTGGGAGCACGTGGGTCCACAATCTTACACTTGCACCAGTGGATTTGCCCTCAGTCCCGACTCCTCCAGGACTGCTTCCTCCCGGGTTTCCTTTAGAGTCAGAAAACTATCCTAGGGGCCTGGCAGCCACATGGAGAGATGGGTGGTGAGTGCTCCCTTCAGTAGAGAATGCACTGCAGTGCCAGGATTTGGGTGATCATTGATTTGGGACACATCACATTCCATCTGTCGTGTTTCTCCTCCTTTCCTACGAAATCTGGAAAAGAAACAGATGGAACATGGGATGTCCATGTTCCATGTGAAGGTGAGTATCTCCTCTTTTGTCTCATGAAGATAGGAGGGAGTCAATCCCTCAGTCTGTGGAAGGAGGAAAGCTCAAACCTGACATGCGAAGAGAGTTGTTGTATGCTAACTCCAACGCCGAGACACCTCCTCCTTGGCTGTTGCCTTACAACTGGTCTCCACTCCGAAACCAGCTTGCTGGGATATTTCCAGGGTCACATCAAATCTAAACAAGATGCAGAAATGCCTTGCCAATCTTTATTCACAAAATGGTTCATCTTATTGACCAGACAAATACCTCCTGTCACAAGGGCCTCTGAAATATTGCCAGGACTCATCTAAGCAACCCTAGGATGGAGCAGAAAACAAGCTTGTTGATGTGTTAACAGACTGCTGATGGCATGATGAGCACAGTTTCACAGGGCATAAGTTCTGCTTTGAACCTAGACCGTGCTGATAGTGGAATTGTTCAAAGTTTCCAAGCAGAATATTCAAAGGAAGAGAATAAGGAGATTTGTGAGGCTAGAAGCACTGAAGGGTGTTGATGCTGGAAAACAACTTCAGAGAAGAGACCCTATGAAACTCGCCATCAATCATGGTCTACCCAAAACTCTACGACATATATTCAGCCAGTTCATACACTGCAAATACAGGAAGTAGTTATTGACTGATGATTCACTGTGCAACCATGAATAACGAAACTCATTCCTTTTTTGAGAACAATGCCCTTGCAAATTCCTGTCTCTTTTCTGTAGCTCCTAAGGTACAGCCACATATAAAAATCATGATTCCTATATTTTCTGTCACAAGACCCATAAGCATAGACCTTCCCAACTTCACTGCACCTTCCCCCAGGACCTACAATTTAAGCCAGATGATCCTGGGATATGCAACACTAATCCCTGCAATGCTTCACTTTTGAGGTTTTCCATCAGTATTAACAGGAGTCTTCAAAAGGGCTTAATTACTCATGAAACTGGAGCCCCAATGATATTGGGTGAGTAGGTTGTAAATCCACCGTCATGCTCCTGATTCCTATCAATACAGGCAAACATCCATTCTGCCCCAAATCATAACTTTATTCACTAAGAAATCATAGGCAAGCCTATACAAAGCATATGTGTGAGAGAATTTCCAGGGCCAAGAGTGGCTGTTTTTTGTGTTCACCTCTAGGTTTCCCAGTAGACTTTGAGGTATACATGGAAAATGCGCCCTTGTGAAAGTCCTCTCCTTTGTCAGAGTGCTTAGCAGTGTGTCCAAGTGTCCTGGAGAGTGCCAGGTGCAAGTGTGGTTTTCATTTTTAATTTCCCAAAATCTGATGCACAATGAGCAGCTGAAAAAAGTGCTGATGAATTAACCTCATAAGCATACTCATGGGAGACCCGTGATCTCTGTCCTAAGGAGAGTAGTGTGATTCCATGGAACAAGTACTCTGAAGAAATGCATGTGACTGGGCATCACTGGTCTCTTGGGGCCCAGTAGTCTGTTGAATAGTGTTGGTGGAATTGATTTGCCTAGGAAATGGTGCTGCTTTAGAGTGTTTATTCTCCTGTGTTGAGAGGTGAAAAGAAAAGAAAAAGAAACGATGGAAGTTTAGTTTCATTTGTTTGTTAATTCCACAATGCCACAGTGCTGGGGACTCCAACCCGGCACTCCAGCATGAGAGGCAGGCTCTCTACTAGGTGGACTATATGGCCTGAAATGGAGTGGATTATCTGAATTACAGCACTTGATCACCTACAGACATCATTTGTGAAATTGTATGCAGAGAAGCACTAATGACTAATCCAAACAATGACTATGGAATTCTTATTTCTCCTGTACACATCAATCCAGCAAGGAACTTTTTGCATGTCAATACCCAAGACTAGTCCTGTGGGCTGACAGGAAGGTTTCCCCCCTCTTCATTAAGGATGAAAATGGAAGCAGGTGATTGATTTGTGAGGAGAATAATACATCAGGGATGGAAGGACGTCAGGAACAGGGGCAGATGCAGCACTATGTGGGATTGAGAAAATGCTCAATTGTTGAGTACAAATGGAGATATTGGGGTCATTTACACGTGAATCCCAAGCCATTACATTCAAGATAAATTGTCACTTTCCTAGAAATTATTCTATTTCTTATTTTTCCTTTAGATCTTTTCTTTGAAAAATTCTAAATAGCACAGTGCTGGGCATAATACACAAGCCAGTTCAGGTGCTGGATTTGGCCCTCTGTCTGAAGAATTGGTGATGCAGATGAAGTCGTGCCTCCTGTTCTAAGCCTTTTCCCTCAGTAAAAGTGCTTCAGTGATTTAGCCAGATTCTTTTGGGAGATATAAACAGGCAAAGGCATGTGCTGATGGTTCATATGATCTGGGGTCCCAGAATCAAAACGTGGTGGCAAAATGAAAACATTCTTCACCCAATTTCTATCTTCTCCTCGTTATTTTTTCAGTTATTACTCTCAAGAATTATGACAGAGTGATAAGTGGCTAAAGTCATATAATAGATCCTTCATTCATTTTATTGCAGTCAATTCCACTCAGTAAAATGTATCAATTGTTTACCAGTTCTCCTGTGACATGAGAGGCACACATGGGAGTACTCCTCTAATCTAAGGGGAATGAACATGCGTTGGTCACCTAGGTTGTTAAAGTCGTGGGTTTTCAAGGCTCTGGAAGGAGAAGTCATATGATTGCACCTCCCAAGGTGTTTGTAAAGCCTTGGGCAACATAAACTTTCATGAGTGGCTCCAGAGACATTGCACCTGCGGACCTGTGGAAGTCCTCTTCTCTGGCAGAGTGTATAGCAGTGTGTCGAAGTATCCTTGAGAGTGCCAGGTACAAGTGTGTTTGCCATTTTAAATTTCCCAAAACCCGATGCTCAATGAGCAGCTGAAAAAAGTGCTGAAGAATTACCGTACTAAGCATACTCATGCAAGACCCGTGATCTCTGTCCTACGGAGAGCAGTGTGATTTCATGGAACAAGTATTCTGATGAAATGCAGGTGACTGGATATCACTGGTCTCTTGGAGCCCAGTAGCCTGCTGAATGGTGTTGGTGGAATTGTCTTGCTTTGGAATTGGTGCTGCTTTAGAGTGTTGATTCTTCTGTGAAGAGAGGAGAAAAGAAAAGAAAAAGTGACAATGGAAGGTTGGTTTTGTTTGTTTGTTATTTCCACAATCCCACAGTGCTGGGGTTCAAACCCGGGGCTTCAGCATGAGAGGAAGGCACTCTACTAGGTTGGCCTTATGGTCTGCAGTGGAGTGGTTTCTCTGTGTTACAACACTTGATCACCTACTGACGTAATTTTGGAAATTGTGTGCAGTGCAAAAATCATGGCCAAGCCAAACAATGTCTCTGGAGTTCTTAATTCTCCTGTTAACAACAATCCAGCAAGGAAGTTTTCTGCACTTCAATACCAAAGTCTATCACTGTGTCCTGAGGGAAATATTTTTAAACTCTTCATTAAAGAGAAAATGGAAGTAGCTGATTGATCCATGAGCAGCGAAATATATCAGGATTTGAAGGACACCAGGATCAGTGGCAGAGCCAGGACTATGTGGGATTGAAAAGAATCTCAATTGCTGACTACAAATGGAGATATTGGGATCATTCACACATGAATCCCTAGACATTACATTCAAAGTCAACTGACACTTTCCTAGAAAGTATTTTATTCTCAATTTTCCTTTTGACCATTTCTTTGAAATATTCTAAAGAGCAGAGAGCTGTGCATAATGCACAAGCCAGTTCTGGTGCTAGATTTTGTCCAAATCTCAGAATTGGTGAGCCAGATGAAGATCTGCCTCCTTTTTTAAGCCTATTTCCCTCAGTAAATGTGCTTCAGTCAGACGCCAATGGGAGATATAAACAGGCAAATGCTTGTGGTGATGGATCATATGATTTGGGGTCCCAGAATCAAAACGTGGTGGCAAAATGAAAACATTCCTCATCCAATTTCTATCTTCTCCTCATTGTTTTCAGTTATTACTCTCAAGATTTATTACATAGTGAAAAGTGGCTAAAGTCATATAATTGATCCCTCATTCATTTTGTTGCAATCAGTTCCACTCAGAAAAAGTAACAATTGGTTGCCAGTTCTCCTGTGACATGAGAGGCACACATGGGAGTACTCCTCTAATCAAAGTGTAAGGAGCAGTCGTTGGTCACGTAGGTTGTGAAGATTGTGGGTTTTCAATGCTCCAGAATAAGAAGTCACTTGACTGCACTCCCCAAAGAGTTTTTAAAGCCTTGGGCAGCATGAACTTTCACAAGTGTCTCCAGAGACTTTGCACCTGCACCCCAGATTCCACCTGATATCATAGAGGATTGGCCTCAGAACACAGAAGTGTCATGTTTCCCATGGCAACCAGAGACCATTCAGCTCCTGGCCACTTCAAACCAACATTCAAGACAAGTGGAGCTCAGCAGTGAATGTTAGAAGATAGATGAAGAGAGCGGGTGTCAGGGTCTTGCGTTTTTTAGAAATTATTCAATCCTTGTTGCCTGGGTGATAAGGAAAATGCCCTAAACTGTATAGAGTCCCGTGATCAATAAAATCCCCCATATCCACGCAGGACAAGGGATCCCATTGAAGTCTGACAGCTTGCACTTCCACCCAGGTCCGCAAGATGGCTCCATGCTCTGTTGGCCACAAGGATCTTGCTGACAGGCAGCTCATATAGCTCCTGATGCAGGCTATTAGCCGCCTCAAAATCCAGTGAAACAAACTGGGACCGAGGCCTGCTTGAGAGCACGTGGTTCAACAATCTTAGCACAGGCACCAGTGGATTTGCCTTCTGACCCCACTCCTCCAAGTCTGGTACCACCTGGGTTTCCGTCAGAATTAGGAAACTAGCCTAGGTGCCTAGCAGCCACATGGAGAGATATGGTGTGAGTGCTAAACTCAGTAGAGCATGCAGTGCAGCACCATGATTTGGGTGATCATTGATTTGGGACATATCACATTCCATATGTCGGGTTTCTTCTCCTATCCTACAAAGTCTGGAAAGAAGACAGATGGAACATGGGATGTCCATGTTGTATGTGAATGTGAGTGGCTCCTCTGGTGGCTCATGAAAAGATGAGGGAGTCATTCCCTCAGCATGTTGGAAGGAGGAGAGCATGAACCTGACATGCATGGAGGATTGTTCTGTTTCCACTCCAATGGCCATGCATCTCCTCCGTGGTTGCTGGCTTACAACTAGGCTCCACCCCAAAACTAGCCTGCTGGGATTTCTCCAGGGTCACATCAAATCTAAACAAGATACAGAAATGTCTTGCTAATCTTTTTTCACAGTATGGTTCATCTTCTTGACCAGACAAATACCTCTCTGTGGCAAGGGCCTGTGGGATATTGCCAGGAGACCTCTAACCAGCCCCACGATGGAGCAGACCACAAGATGGGGCATTAATTAGCAGCCTGTTAATAGCATGATAAGCACAGTTTCACATGGCATAAGAGCAGATTTGAATATAGACCGTGCTGAAAGTGGAATTGTTCAACGGTTCCTAGCTGAATATTCAAAAGAGGATAGAAAGGATATTTGGGGGGTCAGAAGCACTCAAGGGTGTTGATGCTAGAAAAAAAATTCAGAGAATAGACCCTATGAAACTCGCCATCAATCATGGTCAACCCAAAACTCTACAACATATATTCAGCCACATCTTACACTAAAAAAACAGAAAGTAGTTATTGGCAGCTCATTCTCCATGAAACCGTGAATACAGAAGCTAATTCCCCTTTTGACAGCAACAATGCCCTTGCAAATTCCTGTCTCTTTTCTGTTGCTCCCAAGGACAGCCAAATAAATGAATCATGATTACTATTTTTTCTGGCACAAGATCCATAAGCATAGACCTTCCCACCTTCACAGCACCTTCACTCATGGCCTACAATTGAAGCCAGTTCATCATGAGATATGCATCACTAATCCCTGCACTGCTTCTCTTGATGATGTTCATCAATATTATGAAGAGTCTACAATAATGCTCCATTCCTCTTGACATTGGGGCTTCAAAAATATTGGTTGAGTAAGTTATAATTTCCCCGTGAACATCCTGAATGCTATCAAAACAGGCTAACTTTGATTATACCCCAAGTAGTAAGTTTAATCACTAAGAAATCACAGGCAAGCCTCTACAAAGCAAATTTGTGAGAAAAGTTCCAGGGACAAGTATGGCTGTCTTTTGAGTTCACATCTTGTTTTTCCAGTATTCATTGAGGTACACGTGGAAAGTGTTCTTTTGTGGAAGTCCCCTTCATTGACAGAGTATGGCCCTGTATCAAAGAAGCCAGGAGAGAGCCAGGCACAAGTGCGCGTTGTCATTTTGAATTTCCTGAAAGCTGGTACACAATGAGCAGCTGAAGAAAGTGCTGAAGAATTATCCTCATAAGCATACTCCTGCGAAACACGTGATCTCTGTCCTAAGGAGAGTAGAGTGACTTCATGGAAACAAGTACTCTGAAGATATGCAGGTGACTGGGTAGCAATGCTCTCTTGGAGCACAGCAGCCTGCTGAGAGTTGTTGGTGGAATTTTTCTGCATTGAAATTGGAGCTGTTTTAGAGTGTTGATTCTTTTGTGAGGAGAGGAGAAAAGAAAGAAAAGAGAGGATGGAAGGTTGATTTTGTTTCTTTGTTTGTTATTTCCACAATCCCAGAGTGCTGGGGATTCAAACCTGAGCCTTCAGAATGAGAGGCAAGCACTCTACAAGATGGGCTATATGGCCTGCACTGGAACAGCTGCTCTACGTTACAACACTTGTCACATACAGACATAATTTGTGAGATTGTATGCAGCGAAGCAATCATGCCTAAGCCAAACAATGTTTATGGAGTTCTTAATTCTCCTGTTCACCACAATCCATGAAGGAACTTTTTTGCATATCAATACACAAGCCTAGCCCTGTGTCCTGAGGGAAAGATTTTTCCCCTCTTCACAAGGACGAAAATGAAGGTAGCTCAATGATCCATGTGCAGAAATATATATCAGGGATTCATGGACGCCAGGATCAGGGACTGAGGTAGGACAATGTGGGAGTGAGAAGATGTAAATTGCTGACTACCAATGGAGATATTAGGATCATTCACACATGAATCTCTAGCCATTACATTCAAAATCAACTGACACTTTCCTAGAAAGTTTTTTTTTTCTTATTTTTCCTTTTGACCTTTTCTTTGAAAAATTCTAAAGAGCAGAGAGCTGTGCATAATGCACTAGCCAGTTCAGGTGATGGGTTTTGCCCAAATCTCAAGAATTGGTGAGCCAGATGACGTTTTGCCTCCATTTCTCAGCCTGTGTCCCTCAGTAAAAGAGCTTCAGCCAGATGCTGTTGGGAGATATAAAAGGCAGAGGCATGTGGCGATGGCTCATGTGATCTGGGGTCCCAGAAATGAAACGTGGTGGCAAAAAGAAACATTCCTCATACAATATCTCTCTTCTCCTCGTCATATTTTCAGTTATTACTCTCAAGATTTATTACAGAGTGATAAGTGGCTAAAGTCATATAATTGATCCCTCATTCATTTCGTTTCAATCAATTCCACTCAGAAAAATATAACAATTTTTTACCAGTTCTCCTGTGACATGAGAGGCACACATGAGAGTACTCCTCTAATCAAAGGGGAAGGAGCAGGCATTGGTCAGCTAGGTTGTGAAGATTGTGGGTTTTCAAGGCTCTGGTAGGAGAAGTCAATTGATAGCACTCCCCAAGGAGTTTGTAAAGCCTTGGGCACCATGAACTTTCACGAGTGACTCCATTGACATTGCACCTGCACCACAGATTCCACCTGGCATCATAGAGGACTGGACTCAGAACACAGGAGCGTCACGGTTCCCATGGCAACCAGAGACCATTCAGCTCCTGGTCACTTCAAACCAACATTGAAGACATGTGGAGGATCAGCTGAGAAGCTTAGATGATAGATGAAGGGAGCAGGTGACAGGGTCCTGCGTTTTTGAAGAAATGACTCTCTCCTTGTTGCCCGGGTAAAAAGGAAACAGGCTCCAAGTTGTATAGAGTCCTGGGAGCAATAAATTCCCCCATATCCAGGCAGGACAAGGAATCCCATTGAAGTCTGACAGCTCACAGTTTCACCCAGGTCCACTAGGAGGCACTGTGCTTCATTGGCCGCACTGATCTTGCTGACAGGCAACTCATGTGGCTCCTGATGCAGGCTATTAACCCCCACAAATTTCAGTGGATCAATCAGGGACTGAGGACTGCTTGAGAGAACATGGGTCAACAATTTTAGCACTGGCAACAGTAGATTTGCCCTCCCACCCCACTCCTCCAGGACAGGTACCACCTGGGATTTTTCAGAGTCAGAAAACTAGCCTAGGGGCCTATCAGTCATATGGAGAGATGGGTAGTGAGTGGTCATCTCAGTGGAGCATGCAGTGCAGTGCCATGTTTTGGGTGATCATTGATTTGGGACACTTCACATTCCATCTGTTGAGGTTCTCCTCCTATCCTACGAAGTCTGGACAGGAGACATATGAATCATGGGATGTCCATGTTCAATGTAAAGGTGAGTGACTCCTCTGGGTCTCAGGATGAGAGGAGGTAGTTATTCCCTCAGCCTGTTGGAAGGAGGACAGCTCAAAGGTGACATGCTTGGAGAGTTGTTCTGTCTCACTATAATGGTGAGACACCTCTTCCTTGGCTGCTGCCTTACAACTAGGCTGCACCATGAAACTAGTCTGCGGGGATTTTTCCAGGGTCTAATCAAATGTAAACATGATGCAGAAATGAATTGTCGATCTTTATTCACAAAATGAGTCGTCTTCTTGGCCAGACAAATACCTCTGCAGTCCCAAGGCCCTGTGAAATATTGCCAGGACTCCCCTAAACAGCCCCAGAATATAGCAAACAACAAGCTAGGAGTTGAGTGAACAGCCTGGTGATGGCATGATGAGCACAGTTTCACAGGGCATAATAGCAGGTTTGAACATAGACCGTGTTGAAAGTGGAATTGTTCAAAATTTCCAAGCAGAATATTCAAAAGAGGAGAGTGAGCATATTTGAGGGAGCTGAAGCACTGAAGGATGTTGATGCAAGAAATCAATTTCAGAGAAGAGACTCTATGAAACTCACTAACGATCATGGTCAACCAAAAACTCTACAACATATATTCAGCCACGTCATACACTACAAATACAGGAAGTATTTATTGGCCGCTTATTCTCTATGCAACCATGAATAGCGAACCTCATTCCCTTTTTGAAAACAACAATGCCCTTGCAAATTCCTGTCTCTTTTGTGTTGCTCCCAAGGGACAGCAAATATATGAATCATGATTCTAATTATTTCTGGCACAAGAACCATAAGCATAGGCCTTCCCAACTTCACAGCACCTCCCCCCACGACCTACATTTAAGCCAGTTGATCCTGGTATACACAAACTCTAATCCCTGCACTGCTTTTTTGAGTATGTCCATCAATATTAATAAGGGTCCACAAAAGGGCTCCATTCCTCTTGACACTTGAGCTCCAATGATATTGGATGAGTAAGTTGTATATGCCCTGTGGTCCTACTGAATGCTATCAGTACAGGTTAACATCAATTCCGCCCCAAAACCTAACTGTATTCACTAAGAAATCACAGGCAAGCCTCTACAATGCAAATGTGTGAGAGTAGTTCAAGGGACAAGAGCGGCTATCTTTTGTGTTCACATCTTGGTTTTCCAGTAGACATTGAGGTACACGTGGAAAGTGCTCTGGTGTGGAAATCACCTTCAATTGCAGAGAGTATGGCAGGGTGCCCAAGAAGCCTGGAGAGTGCCTGGAATATGTGTGTTTGTCATTTCTCAATTTCATGAAAGCTGGTGCACAGTAAGCAGCTGAAGTTGTGCTGAAGAATTATCCTCATAAGCATACTCATTTGAGACCCTTGATCTCTGTCCTATGGAGAGTCGAGTGACTTCTTGGAACAAGTACTCTGAAGAAATGCAGGTGCCTGGATAGTACTGCTCTCTTGGAGGCCAGGAGAGTTGTTGGTGGAATTGTTTTGCATTGAAATCGGTGCTGTTTGAGAGTGTTGACTCTTTTGTGAGTAGAGGAGAAAAGAAAGAAAAAGAGACGGTGGAAGGTTGGTTTCATGTGTGTTTTATTTCCACAATCCCAAAGTGCTGGGGATTTGAACCAGGGAATCCAGCATGAGAGGCAGGCACTCTGCGATATGGGCTATATGGCCTTCACTGGAATGTCTTCTCTGATTTACAACACTTGATCACCTACAGACATAATTTGTGAAACTGTATGCAGTGAAATAGTCATGGCCAATTCAAAAAATGTCTCTGGAATTCTTAATACTCCTGTTCATATCAAACGAGCAAGGAATTTTTTTGCCTGTCAAAACCAAGTCTAGCCCTGTGTCCCGAGTGAAAGATTTTTCCCCTCTTCATTAAGGACAAAAATGGAAGTAGCTGATTGATCTGTGAGAAGAAAAATATATCAGAAATCCAAGGATGCCAGGAACAGGGGCAGAGGAAGGACTATTTGGGACTGAGACGATGCCCAATTGCTAACTACAAATGGAGATTTTGGGATCATTCACACATGAATTTCTAGCCATTATATTCAAAATCAACTGACACTTTCCTAGAAGTTATTTTTTTTACTTATTTTTCCTTTTGAACTTTTCTTTGAAAAATTCTAAATAGCAGAGAGCTGTGCATAATGCACAAGCCAGTTCAGGTGCTGGATTTTGCACACAATCTCATGAATTGGTGCGCCAGATTACATTGTGCCTCCTGTTCTAAGCCTGTTTCCCTCAGTAAAAGTGCTTCGGCAATTTAGCCAGATGCTGTTGATAGATTTAAGCAGGCAGAAGCATGTGGTGATGGCTCATGTGATCTGGAGTCCCAGAATCGAAACATGGTGGCAAAAAGAAAACATTCCTCCTCCAATATCTCTCTCCTCCTCATCATGTTTTCAGTTATTACTCTCACGATTTATTACAGAGAGGTAAGTGGCTAAAGTCATATAATTGATCCCTCATTCATTTTGGTGCAATCAATTGCACTCAGAAAAAGGTAACAATTTTTTACCAGTTCTCCTGTGACATGAGAGGCACACATGGGAGTACTCCTGTAATCAAAGGGGAAGGACCAGGCATTTGTCAGTTAGGTTGTGAAGGGCATGGGTTTTCAAAACTCCGGAAGGAGAAGTCACTTGATTGCTCTCCCCACAGTGTTTGTAAGTCCTTGGGCAACATAAACTTTTACAAGTAGCTCCAGTGACATTGCACCTGCACCCCATATTCCACCTGACATCATAGAGGAGCAGACTCAGAAAACGGAAGCATCTCAGTTCCCATGGCAACCTGAGACCATTCAGCTCCTGGCTGCTTCAAACCAATATTCAAGAAATGTGGCAGCTCAGCTGTGAGGGAGCGGGTGCCAGAGTCTTGGGTTTTTGAAGAAGAAATGATTCTCTCCTTGTTGCCTGGGCAACAAGGAAACAGGCTCTAAGCTGTATAGAGTCCCGTGAGCAATAAATTCCCCCATATCCTGGCAGGACAAGGGATCCCACTGAAGTCTGACAGCTCACAATTCCACCCAGGTCTACTAGGTTTCTCTCTGTTCCATTGGCCGCACCGATCTTGCTGATAGGCAGCTCATTTGGCTCCTGATCCAGGCTATTAGTCCCCACAAATTCCAGTGGTACAATCTGGGACCGAGGGCTGCTTGAGAGCACGTGGGTCAACAATCTTAGCACTGGCACCTATGGATTTGTCCTCCGTTCCCACTCCTCCAGCCAGGACTAGTACCACCTGTGTTTTCTTCAGAGTCAGGAAACTAGCCTAGGGGCCTAGCAGTCATATGGAGAGATGGGTGGTGAGTGCTCACCTCAGTGGAGCATGCAATGCAGTGCCATGTTTTGAGTGATCATTGAGTTGGGACACATCACATTCCATCTGTTGGTTTCTTCCTCCTATCTTACAAAATCTAGAAAAGAGATAGATGGAACATGGGATGTCCATGTTCCATGTAAAGGTGAGTGGCTCCTCTGTGGGCTCAGGATGAGAGGAGATAGTCAATCCCTCAGTCTGTTGGAAGGAGACAGCTCAAACCCAACATGCAGGGAGAGTTGTTCTGTGCTGACTCCAACAGTGAGACACCTCCTTCTTGGATGCTGACTTACAACTATGCGGCACCCCGAAACTAGCCTGCTGGGATTTTTCCAGAGTCTCATCAAATGTAAACTTGTTGCAGAAATGACTTGCCAAACTTTATTCACAAAATGGTTCGTCTTCTTTTCTAGACAAATACCTCTCTGTCGCAAGACCCTGTGAAACATTGCCAGGACTCCTCTAACCAGCCCCAGAATGGAGCAGACAGCAAGTTGGGTTTGTGTTCACAACCTGGTGATGGCATGATGAGCACAGTTTCACAGGACATAATAGCAGGTTTGAACATAGACCATGTTGAAAGTTGGATTGTTCAAAGTTTCCAAGCTGAATATTCAAAAGAAGAGAGTGAGTATAATTGGGGAGGCTGAAGGTCTGAAGGGTGTTGATGCTGGGAAACAACTTCAGAGAAGAGACCTTAACAAACTCGTCATTGATCATGTTCAACCCAAGACTCTACAACATATATATATTCAGCCACATCATACACCACAAATACAGGAAGTAGTTATTGACCGCTCATTCTCTATGCAACCATGAATAGCGAAACTCATTCCCCTTTTGAGAACAATGCCCTTGCAATTCCTGTCTCCTTTCTCTTGCTCCAAGAGACAGCCGAATATCCGAATCATGATTCCAATTTTTCTGGCACAAGTACCATAAGCATAGGTCTTCCCAACTTTACAGCAGCTTCCCCCATGACCTACAATTAAGCCAGTTGATCCTGGGATATGCAACACTAATCTCTGCACTGCTTCTCTTGAAGATGTCCATCAATATTAACAAGAGTTCACAAAATGGCTCCATTTCTCTTGAGAATGGAACTCCAATGATATTGGGTGAGTAGGTTGTAAATGCCCCGTGATACTCCTGAATGCTATCAATACAGGCTAACATTGATTCTGTCCCCAAACCTAGCTTTATTCCCTAAGAAATCACAGGCAAGTCTCTGCAAAGCAAATTTGTGAGAGAAGTTCCAGGGAGAAGAGCGGCTCTCTTTTGTGTTCACATCTTTGTTTTCCAGTATACATTGAGGTACACATGGAAAGTTTTCTGGTGTGGAAGTCCCCTTCAATGGCAGAGAGTATGGCAGTGTGTCCAAGAAGACAGGAGAGTTCCTGATAGAAGCATGGTTGTCATTTTTGAATTTCCTGAAACCTGGTGCACAATGAGCAGCTGAAGAAAGTGCTGAAGAATTATCCTCATAAGCATACTCATGTGAGACCCATGATCTTTGTCCTAAGTAGAGTCTAGTGACTTCATGGAACAAGTATTCTGAAGATATGCAGGTGCCTGGGCAGCACTGCTCTCTTGGAGGCCAGGAGCCTGCTGAGAGTTGTTGGTGGAATTGTTTTGCATTGAAATTGGTGCTGTTTGAGTGTGTTGATTCTTTTGTGAGTAGACGAGAAAAGAAAGGAAAAGATATGATGGAAGGTTGGTTTCATTTTTTTTTTGTTATTTCCACAATCCCAGAGTGCTGGGGACTCAAACTCGGGCACCCAGCAAGAGAGGCAGGCACTCTATGAGATGGGTTGTATGGCCTTCACTGGAATAGCTTCTCTGAATTACAACACTTGATCACCTACAGACATAATTTGTGAAATTGTTTGCAGCGAAGCAATCATGAACAAGCCAAACAATGTTTATGGAATTCTTAATTCTCCTGTTCACATCAATCCAGCAAGGAACTTTTTTGCCTGTCAATATGAAGCCTAGCCCTGTGTCCTGAGCGAAAGATTTTCCCCTTCTTCATTAAGGAGGGAAATGTAAGTATCTGATTTGTCCGTGAGCAGAAAAATATATTAGGGATCCAAGGACACCAGGAACAGGGGCAGAGACAGGACTACGTGGGACTGAGAAGATGCTCAATTGCTGACTACAAAAAGAGATATTGGGATCATTCACACATGAATCCCTAGCCATTACATTCAAAATCAACTGACACTTTCCTAGAAGCTATTTTTTAACTTATTTTTCCTTTTGACCTTTTCTTTGAAAAATTCTAAAAAGTAGAGAGATGTGAGAGATGTGCATAATGCACAAGCCTGTTCAGGTTCTGGATTTTGCCCATAATCTCATGAGTTGGTGAGCCAGATGAAGTTGTGCTTTCTGTTCTAAGCCTGTTTCCCTCAGTAAAAGTGCTTTGGCAATTTAGTCAGATGCTGTTGGGACATAAAACAGGCAGAGGCAAGTGGTGATGGCTTGTGATCTGGGGTCCCAGAATCAAAACATGATGGCAAAAAGAAAACATTCCTCATTCAATATCTCTCTTCTCCTCATCATGTTTTCAGTTATTACTCTCAAGATTTATTACAGAGTGATAAGTGGTTAAAGTCATATAATTGATCCCTCATTCATTTCATTGCAATCAACTCCACTCAGAAAAACTTAACAATTGGTTACCAGTGCTCCTGTCACATGAGAGGCACACATGGGGGTACTCCTCTAATCAAAGGGGAAGGAGGAGGCATTCATCAGCTAGGTTGTGAAGGTCGTGGTTTTTCAGGGCTCCGGAAGGAGAAGTCACTTGATTGCATTCCCGAGAGTGTTTGTAAAGCCTTGGGCAACACAAATTTCACGAGTGGCTCCAGTGACATTGCACCTGCTCCCCATATTCCACCTGATGTCATAGAGGAGCGGACTCAGAACACAGAAGTGATAGTGCTCTTTACCAGTGAGGAGTCCTTCTTCCTCAGGTATTGAAGTATAATGCCGGAGAAGCATGCCAAGGCAAATGTAGAGTGGAAAATGCAGCTTTACTAAAGAATAGTAAAAGCAGACTTCTCCCGGGTGGAAGAAGGGGACCCAAAGGCGGAATCCATGGGATGAGGAAATCTTGTCCTTTTTATGGGTTTTATTCTCCCATTCTTTCTTCCCTATCTCTTCCATTTCTGCCTATGGGATTAAGCCTGGTTTTGCAGGTGAGATGTACAAAGTGAAAAGCGGGTGGGGCAGGGGGAGGTCAAAGTGATTCAGACAGGCAAGGGCCCAGGGGGCATTAATCAGCACCTTCCTGCCTGTAGTCTCTCACAAGGACTGGTAAATTTGTTTATCAATGGGTTCTGCAGGTCTGTGACATTCCATTCTCCCATGGCAGTCTCCAACTTCCAGAGGCAGATGGCTTTATGGCCTCCATTTTCTTGATGTGACCCAATTTCCTATTTCTACACTAACTGCCTGTCCCCAATTCTGGGTTCATTCCCCCCTCTAATCTTAGGAACTCCATGCTGCTGGGGAAGGGGGTCGATGACCGCTCTGACTTCTTCGAGCTGGAAGTGAGCAGCATGAGGCAAGCAGCTTGGAGTTCCTTTTTAGAAATCGGGTTGATCTAGTGGTCCACGGTAAAAGTCTGGTTGAGGCGTAATAGGCTGGAGGGTCATTTGAGAGATTGGCGGTCTATAAGAGAAACAAGAAGTTATGAGTACTGGGATGAGATTAATGCAACAGTAAATACCACAGCATAGGAACATGCCAATGAGTATGATGATGATGACAGAGACTAATAATGTTTTCCACCAGGAGGTACCAGAGAACCAGGAGCTAAGAATTTGTTCCCCTGATGGGTCTGTGGAGGACAAGGCCTCTATCTGAGAATGTAAATCTTTAAGGATGTCAGTCACATTGTTAGAGTTGTCCGGGATGTAAACATAGCATTCGTTCTAACAATGGCACAAGTACCGCCTTGGGCTGGAGTGAGGATATCTAAAGCCATCTGGTTTTGTAAGACAGTTTTCGTCATGAGTGTCACTTCTTTGTTAAGGAGAGAAATGCTTTCTTCAATGTCATGGAGGGCAGTTTGGGTATAATTGTTTAGGGTCTCCACATGCCACATTACACTTTCTAAACTAATTTGCGGGATAAATATTGAAGCTAAATGATCATACCAACAAAAAACAGATTGTCCCCATCTATGTTTGAGATTGGGGAGATTTGCTTGCTGTTCTATACTTGGGGTCCATCTCCCTTGCATCCAGGGATACCCAATAGTACATCTTCCTATCCAGCCTGGGGGAAGTCAGGGCCATAAGTTAGTTCCACATATCCATCGTGTCCCATTGGGTGCTGTCCAGCTAATTTCAGGCCTAGAGAGTCAATTAGTTCCAAACCAATCATTGGCTTGTAAAATTACAATTTGTTGGCATTGTGACTCTGGGGTCCATCCTAATTCTCGAGTACTATTAGGCCATATATCATAAGTATGGTTATGTTGTTCCCAACAGATTGGGGCCTTTTGGTTTAGATGCCCAATGGTGGGTGTAAGCCATAAATTTCTGTCCCAAACCTGATAATAACCATCTTTGTATCTGTGACATATTGGTGGCAGTGGTGGAGAGTTAGAAGTAAATGGGCCTGCATGTGACTTAACAGCCGTAGAAATTTGAACATTGGTCTGCTCTAAAGTGAAAGCCTTTTTATGACCTGGTAGTGATAGAGTTTCTTTGATAGGCCATAAGCTAACATTGGCACGAGTAGCAGTTTGTAAGGAGGGTCTTTCCTTCTTTTGTTCTAATATTAAGGACTGTAAATTTGTCCAGTCATCTCCCTGTAAAGGAGATACCCACCAAGGTAGTCCAGAAGTGCTGGAAAGGGTAATAGTCCATATATCCAGCAATTATCTTTCTGTAATTTAGTGGCATATTGCTGGGCCCAATTTAGGAAAGAATTAGTTTCAGTGGACCTACCTACAACAATAAAGAAAGAGAGGAAGAAAAGTTTACATATCACCATTTTTTCTGCAGAATAGATATTTTAGGTCTTCTATTGGAGTGCAGGAGTATCGTTCCTCAGTTCCTTGGGAGGAAGTTTCTTTGGGAGTCGACTCAGGATGACAGGCTTTAACTCGAGAGTGGTGAATCCAATTCTCTTGTCCCAGCACTTTTACTGCAGAGGGGGTAGATAAGAACACAGGAAAAGGTCCTTTCCAAATGGGGTCTAAATTTGGAGAACTTGAAGGTACGGTTTTTATCATGACTAGATCTCCAGGCTCATAAAGAAGTGGAGAAGTGACTGGCTCAGATGCGGGATATTTACAGATTTCAGTTTGAAATTTGGCCAACTTTGTGATATGAGTGACTAAATCTGCAGTTTCCTGGTCTTTAAGGATATCATTTCTTAGGAATGGTCTCCCATATAGGAGCTCAAATGGGCTGAGCCCTAATGTTTTGGAGGTATTCTTGATTCTGAGTAGGCCTAGAGGAAGCATTTTAGGCCATGGGTAGTGAGTTTCTTGAGTGAGTTTTCTTAGGTGCCTCTTTAAGATGTCATTAGTCTTTTCTACCTTTCCTGAGAACTGGGGCCTCCATGCACAGTGGAGATGGTATTTTATGCCTAGGGCTTTGGATATTCCCTGAGTGACAGCAGCCTTGAAAGCAGCTCCATTGTCACTTTGGAGGCTGCACGGCAGCCCAAATTGAGGAATTATTTCCTGTAATAAGGCTTTGACTACTTCTCCTGCCTGTTCAGTTCTGGAGGGATAGGCCTCAGTCCACCCTGTAAAGGTATCTACCATAACCTATAAATATTGAAATCCATTAATTTTTGGCATGTGAATAAAATCAAGTTGCCAGTCTTCTCCAGGGAATTGTCCTGTCCTTTGTAGCCTTGGGGGCTTTTTGGCAGAGTTAAGGGGGTTATTCTTTTGGCATGTCTCACAGGCTTTGACTATTTGTTGGATTGTTTTTGAAATATGCTTCCCTTCAAATATCTCTTGAGTTAATTTGAGAGTGTTTTCTTCTCCAAGATGGAAGGATTGATGTAGGGTGTGTAAAATCTTCCACTGGGAATTAGCAGGTAAGTAAAGTTTGTTATCTTCCATCTGAATCCACCCAGAGGGCAAGAGGTTACCTCCTCTAGATAAAGCCTGCTGTGTCTCCTCCTGGGTGTATTGGGGCCTTATCTCTGGGGGAGGACCTGTCCATATCAGAGGGGCTAATGTTGTCATTTGTTGTAAAGTCCCCTTAGCAGCTTCTTTGGCTTGCTGATATGCTCGTCTATTGCCTTCTGTTATTTCATCTATTCCTTTTTGATGTCCCGGGCAGTGGATTACTGCTACCTCTTTGGGTAAATGGACAGCTTCTAATAGTTTCAAGATCTGTTTATATTTTTTATAGCTGTTCCCTCAGTTGTTTGAAATTCTCTTTCTTTCCAAATTGCTGCATGTGCATGCAGGATTAGGTAGGCATATTTAGAGTCAGTATAAATATTAATTCTCTGTTGTTTCCCTAGTTCCAGGGCTCTCATTAGGGCTATCAATTCTGCAAGTTGTGCACTTGTGCCTGGGGGCAAAGATTGCACTACAAAAGTGTCATATAGAGTCACCACAGCATATCCAGCTTTGCGTTCTCCTTGTTCCACAAAGGAACTTCCATCAGTGAACGTGGTGAGGTCTGGATTAGACAGGGGAAGGTTTTGAAGGTCTTCTCAAGCTGAGTAATTCATAGTTAGGACCTGTTAGCAGTCATGATCAGGACTTTCCTCTAATGTTTCTGGTAGGAAGGTAGCTGGATTTAAAGTAGAATAAGTCCTTATCTGAGTTATGGGTCCTTCCAGAAGTAAAGCCTGATATTTTAGAAGGTGACTATCTGAAAGCCATAGTCCTCCTTTCGAGTTCAAAATTCCTGAGAGATCATGGGAAGTGTGGACAATAAGGTCTCTTCCCAAGGTGATTTTGATTGCCTCAGGGACTCGTAGAGCTACACCTGCAATTACTTGTAAACAGTGGGACCATCCTCGAGATACCTTAAATTTCTCTTCAGTAGGTAAACTAAGGGCAGGGGCTTGGAGTAGGGCCCCTTTTAATGTCTTAAAGGCTTTAATATGTTCTGGTTCCCATATTAGGTTGGTTGCTCCTTGTTGTAAAGTTTCTTTCAGAAGACTGTAAAGAGACTTAGCTAATTCCCCATACCCATGAATCCAAAGTCTGCAGTATCCAGTTATTCCTAGGAAGCCTCTGAGTTGCCTTAGGGTCTGAGGCAGAGAATATTGTCCTATGGGAGTTATTCTTTCCTGTCCTAGTTTGCGGATTCCTTGAGATAGTTATAATCCTAAATATTGGACCTGTTGCTGACATAATTGAGCTTTCTTGTTTGAGACTTTATAACCTTGATTGGTTAAGAAGTTTAAGAGTTCTGTAGTAGCTTTTTGACATTCCTCCTGGGTGGAGGCGCATAACAGGATGTCATCCACATATTGGAGAACAATTGCAGATGTTTTATCTCTGAATTCTGCTAAGTCCTTAGCCAGAGTTTGTCCAAATAAGTGGGGGCTATCTCTAAATCTTTGGGGCAGTACTGTCCAGGTCAATTGAGATCCACTACCTGGTTCCTCAAAGGCAAGCAGATACTGAGATTGAAAGTCCAGAGGTATGCAAAAGAAGGCATCTTTTAAATCTAACACAGTAAACCAAGCAGCAGTTGCTGGAATCTCAGATAGCAGAGTATATGGATTAGGAACTACTGGGTGGAGGGGAACAACTGCTTCATTAATTATTTTGAGGTCTTGGACTAAACGCCATTCCCCATTTGATTTTTGAACTCCCAAAATTGGTGTATTGCATGGCTGTTACAAGGTACTAAAAGTTTCTGCTGTTTGAGGTTCTGGATGATCTTTAATAAGCCCTTTTTTTGCTTCTGGGTGTAGTGGGTATTGTCTCTGATGTGGAAAGACAGAGGGATCCTTTAAGATTATTTTAATTGGGATTGCGCTTTTTGCCCATCCAATCTTGGTTTCAGTGGCCCATACTTCAGGGTTTATATCACATTCTAGTAGAGGTAAACACAATGATCCTTGTGGTCCCAAATTCATTGTAATAGAAGTCTGAAGTTTTGAAAGTAAGTCCCTTCCCAATAAAGGGGTAAGGCATTCTGGGACTATCAGGAATGCATGAGAAAACATCATCCCATCCCACTCACAACTCAGTGGGGGAGTAAACTTTCTGGTAATAGGCCGTCCAGACACTCCTTGCACCGTTATAGTATTAGAGGAAAGAGGTCCAGGTTAAGAGGTGAGCACTGAAAAACTGGCGCCAGTATCTAAGAGGAAGTTGACCTCTTGGCTCCCTACAGAGAAGCATATCCGGGGCTCATGCATAGTGATGAGTTACGGAGCCATTAGAATTGGCCCCAGGCCCTGTCAGGCCTGTGTGGAAGAGTCTGGCCTCGAGGACCTACACCCCTGAGGACAGTCACTTTTCCAATGATTGCCTTGATGCTTGGGGCAGGGCTCCGGGGGTGGCCGTTTGGCTTAGGGACATTCCCATTTGAAATGTCCCTCCTCTCCACAACGGAAACAAATCCCTTTTGTGGCCTGAGGTACATTCCATTTTCCTCCTTTATCACCCGGGAAGCTAACTCCTCTTAGGGCTAAGACCATCCCTTCAGTCTTTTTCTTGTCTCTACGCTCTTTTTCCTTCTTTTCCTCTACATCTTGATTATAAAAAACGGCAGTTGCAAGTCAGAGGATATCATCTAAGGATTGATCAGGGCCATATTCCAATTTCTGTAATTTTCTCTGAATGTATGGGACCGACTGAATGATAAATTTGTCCTTTAAAAGTAAATGGCTCTCTGTGGATTCAGGATCCACGATGGTGTGTTTTCTCATTGCCTCCCTGAGTTTCTCCATAAAAATAGCCAGGCTTTCTTCGGGACCTTTTATAATTTCAGAGACCTTGGAATAGTTAATAGGCTTCTGTTTGATTCTCCTAAGGGCCTCAAGGACTAATATTTGGAAGTGTCTGATCTTCCAAGCGTCCTGTTCATTGTTTGGATCCCAGTTGGGATCATTTCTTGGAACTGCCTGTGCTCCCAATGGATAGTTGGGTTTAGATCTAGTTTGGGCTCCTGGGGGCATGAGCAAGGTGTAGGTCATCCCCAAATTGTTCAGCTGCTTTTAGGGTGGCTTCCTTCTCATTGGAGGTTAAAGTCTGGTTAAGTAAAAGGATAATATTATTCCAGGTGAGGTCAAACACCTGACATAGGTTTTGAAATACCTCAATATATTTATCTGGATCTTCTGAAAATTTCCCTAGGTCTGTTTTTATCTTCTTAGGTCTTGGAGGGAGAAAGGATTGTATACTTTAATTGGTCCAAATTCTCCTCCTGGCATCTCCTGGAGAGGTAGTATATTTGATCTGTCCATTGGGGCAGATGGAGAAGGACCAGGGTATGGAGGACAGGAGGCCTGCTGATGGACTTTAGCAGAAAATTCCTTTCCCTCAGTAGGTGACTCTTTAAAGATTTCTTCCTTTACAGTAGTGGTTATGGCTGAGTCTATTTTACATTGTTGGCATAATTTGTGGTCTTCCCTTAGAATAAAGAAGATCTGAACATAAGGTACCTCACACCATTTTCTTTCCCTTTTGCAAAATCTATCAAGCTGTAAAATGGTATTAAAATTTATACTTCCCTCTGGCCGCCAAGATTCTCCATCAGACAGTTTGTATTGAGGCCAGGCCTGGCAGCAGAAGAAAATGAGGTGCTTTTTCTTGAGTGTCTGTGGGTCAAATTTGTCCCAGTTTTTCAGAATGCAGGCTAGTGGTGAACCTGGCAATACTGTTGAGAGTGAAGCTCCCATCTAAGTGGAAGAAAAGAAAAACAGACCTCAGGCACCTGCACCAGAGACCATTTTTAGGGACATCTCCCTAAGTTTGAGCTTCAATCCGGTCCAGAAAATCCGTCTCTCACTACTTGGCTTTGCCAAAGTGATTTCTGGCCTTCTTTGGCAAAGTGCTAGGGTTCTAGTTTGCCCTGTGCTAGAGACCCTGGGAGGATTCAGACTTAAGGGCATTATTGCTTTCCTCCCTGCCACTATAAATTCCTAAATAAGAGGGACCCACAACAAAAGAAGAATTGCATATTTTCTTGACTATTTTGTAGACTAAAGGAATCTCCAAAGGGTGAGGAGGACACCTATTGATCTTTAGACATATAATACCCTGTTCTCTGAGGGATTCAAGGGAGGGGTTGAATTAAAATATACATCCTCCTCGAAGCTTAGAACACACTGAGCACCTTTAAGCACAGGAAAACTTTAAACAAACTAGCAAAGGCTAAATATGCAAACAAAGATAACCTGAGCATTTTCCTATTGATTTTCCTATGTTTTTCTCTTAATCCTACTATCTGAATGTTTAATGTCTGATTGGTGAGCGAAGGGGAAACATCCAGGAGGGAATGGATGTGTGTAGTGTGCTGCACAACCCATATGGAGGCAAATGTAATTGGCGCTTTCCCTCAGTACCATTTGTCTACTGATCACTCTGGATACCCCTTAGGGCAGTCAGGAGGGGGAGTCCGGAGGAGGAACCTTTGGGATCCACCCGAGAGTAGCCCGGACCGAGAACCCCTCAGTTGTTCCAACACTTCCTCCACCTCCACACATCCTGGGAAGATCAGGACTAGGGACACTGTGTACTCATGGCAATTGCGCTCGGGGCCTGGACAGAAAAGTAGGAAACAGCTTCAGCAGAGCTCCAACATGCCTGCAGAGCAGGGGATTGGAAACTTGCCTGTGCTAGGAAACCTCTCACCCGAGTCTTAAGAATGGCGGCTGCACTAATTGCATTTAAATAGCCGATGGGTGCCCATTTTCCCTCCAGAAAGAAAGAGACAGAAAGATGCACCTTGGAAAGATTGGGGTGCATGAAAAGAAAAGCTCACTTATCTCGGCATAGACCTCGGTGGGACCTCCAAATCTGATACCGCTCTTTACTGGTGGCGAGTCCTGCTTTCTCAGGTGTTGAAGAATAATGCCGGAGAAGCACGCTGAGGCAAATGTAGAGTGGAAAATGCAGCTTTATTAAAGAAAAGTAAAAGCAGACTTCTCCAGGTGGAAGAAAGGGACCCAAAGGCGGAATACATGGGATGAGGAAATCTTGTCCTTTTTATGGGTTTTATTCTCCCATTTTTTTTCCTTATCTCTTCCCTTCTTGCCTACAGGATTAAGCCTGGTTTTGCAGGTGAGATGTACAAAGTGAAAAGCAGATGGGGCAGGAGGAGGGTCAAAGTGATTCAGACAGGCAAGGGCCCAGAGGGCTTTAGTCAGCACCTTCCTGCCTGTAGTCTCTCACAAGGGCAGGTAAATTTATTTATCAATGGGTTCTGCAGGTCTGTGACATTCCATTCTCCCATGGCAGTCTCCAACTTCCAGAGGCAGATGACTTTATGACCTCCATTTTCTTGATCTGACCCGATTTCCTATTTCTACACTAATTGCCTGTCCCCATTTCTGGCTTCATTAGCGTCTCGGTTCCCATGTCAACCAGAGACCATTCAGCTCCTGGCCACTTCAAACCAACATTCAAGACATGTGGCCGCTCAGCTGTGAGGGTTAGAGGATAGATGAAGGGAGATGGTGCCAGTTTCTTGAGTTTTTGAAGAAATGATTCTATCCTTGTTGCCGTGGTGACAAGGAAACAGGCACTAAGCTGTATAGAGTCCCGTGAGCACTAAATTCCCCCATATCCAGGCAGGACAAGGGATCCCATTGAAGTCTGACAGCTCACAATTCCACGCGGGTACACTAGGTGGTGCTGTGCTCCATTGGCCGCACCGAACTTGCTTCATCTGGCTCCTGATGCAGGCTATTAGTTCCCACAAATTCCAGTGGAACAAGCTGGGACCGAGGACTGCTTGAGAGCACATGGGTCAACAATTTTAGCACTGGCACCAAAGGATTTGCCCTCCATCCCCACTCCTCCAGGACTGGTACCACCCGGGTTTTTATCAGAGTCAGGAAACTAGCCTAGGGGCCTAGGAGCCACATGGAGAGATGGGTGGTGAGTGCAGTTGAGCATGCAGTGCAGCGCCATTATTTGGGTGATCATTGATTAGGGACACATCACATTCCATCTGTTGGTTTTCTGCACCTATCTTAAGAAGTCTGGAAAGGAAACTGATGGAACATGAGATGTCATTGTTCCATATGAAGGTGAGTGTCTCTGGTGGCTCTTGATGAGAAAAAGGAGTCATTCCCTCAGCTTTATGGAAGGAGGATAACTCAAACCTGACATGCAGGGAGAGTTGTTCTGTGCTCACTCCAATGGTGAGACATCTCCTCCTTGGCTGCTGCCTTACAACTAGGGTGCATCCCGAAATTAGCCTGCTGGGATTTTTCCATAATCACATGAAATCTATACATGATGCAGAAATGACTTGCCAAACTTTATCACAAAATGGTTCATCTCCTTGACCAGAGAAATACCTCTCTGTGGCAAGGGCCTGTGAAATATTGCCAGGACTCCTCTAACCAGCCCCAGAATAGAGCAGACTACAAGCTGGGGGATGAGTAAAAAGCCTGGTGTTGGCATGATGAGCACAGTTTCACAGGGCATAATTGCAGGTTTGTGCATAGACTGTGCTGAAAGTGGAATTGTTCAAAGCTTCCAAGCGGAATATCCAAAAGGAGAGAGTAAGCATATTTGGGGGGCCAGACGCACTGAAGAGTGTTGATGCTAGATAACAACTTTGGAAAAGATACCCTATGAAACTCGACATCGATCATGATCAACCCAAAACTCTACAACATTTATTCAACCACATCATACACTACAAATACAGGAAGTAGTCATTGGCCGCTCATTCTCTTTGCAATCATGAATTCTGAACCCCATTCCCCTTTGAGAACATCATTGCCCTTGCAAATTCCTGTCTCCTTTCTGTTGCTCTCAAGGGATAGTCAAATATACGAATCATGATTCCTATTTTTTCTGACACAAGAACCATAAGCATAGGTGTTTCCTGTTAACAGCACCTTCCCCCCAAACTACAATTTAAACCAGTTGATCCTGGGATATGCAACAATAATCCCTGCACTGCTTCTCTTGAGGATGTCCATCAATATTAACCAGAGTTCACTAAAGGGCTCGATTACTCTTGACACTGAAGCTCCAATGATATTGGGTGAGTAGGTTGTAAATGCACCGTGATGCTCATGATTTCTATCAATACAGGCAAACATCCATTCTGCCCCAAACCCTAACTTTATTCACTAAGAAATCACAGCAAGCCTATAGAAAGCAAATGTGTGGCTCCAGTGGCACTGCACCTGCACTCCAGATTCCACCTAATGTCATAGAGGAGCGGACTAAGAACACAGAAACGTCACGATTCACATGGCAACCAGAGACCATTCAGCTCCTGGCCGCTTCAAACCAATATTCGAGGTACGTGGCGGCATAGTTGTGCGATTTAGAGGATAAATTAAGGGAGCTGGTGCCAGGGTCTTGGGTTTTTGAAGAAATGATTCTATCCTTGTCTCCTGGGCGACAAGGAAACAGGCTTTAAGCTGCATAGAGTCCCGTGAGCACTAAATTCCCCCATATCCAGGCAGGACAAGGGATTCCATTGAAGTCTGACAACTCGCACTTCCACCCAGATCCACTAGGTGGCGGTGTGCTCCGTTGGACGCACCGATCTTGCAGACAGGCAGCTCATCTGGCTCCTGATGCAGGCTATAAGCCCCCACAAATTCCAGTGGAACAAGCTGGGACTGACGGCTGCTTGAGAGCACGTGGGTCAACAATCTTAGCACAGGCAGCAGTGGATTTGCCCTCCGTCCCCACTCCTCTAGGACTGGTACCACCCGGGTTTTCTTCAGAGTCAGGATACTAGCCTTGGGGCTCACCAGCCACACTGAGAAATGGGTAGTGAATGCCAACCTCAGTAGAGCATGCAGTGCAGTGCCATGGTTTGGGTGATCATTGATTTGGGACACATCACATTCCATCTGTTGGGGTTCTCCTCCTATCCTACAAAGTCTAGAAAGGAGACAGATGGAACATGGGATGTCCATGTTCCATGTAAAGGTGAGTGGCTCCTCTGGTGACTCATGAAGGGAAGAGGGAATCATATCCTCAGTCTGTTGGAAGGAGGGCATTTCAAACCTGACATGCAGGGAGAGTTGTTCTGTGCACACTCCAATGGTGAGACACCTCTTCCTTGGATGCTGCCCTACAATTAGGCTGCACCCCAAAACTAGTCTTCTGGGATTTTTCCAGGGTCTCATCAAATGTATACATGATGCAGAAATGACTTGCCAATCTTTATCACAAAATGGTTCATCTTCTTATCCAGAAAAATACCTCTCTGTTGCAAGGACTTGTGAAATATTGCCAGGACTCCTCTAACCATCCCCAGAATGGAGCAGACAACAAGCTGGAGGATGAGTTAACAGCCTGGTGGTGGCATGATGAGCACAATTTCACAGGGCATAATAGCAGTTTTGAACTTAGACCATGCTAAACATGCAATTGTTCAATGCTTCCAAGCTGAATATTCAAAAGAAGAGAGTAAGGATATTTGGGGGGCCAGAAGTGCTGAAGGGTGTTGATGCTGGAAAACAACTTTGGAGATGAGACCCTATGAAACCATCGATCATGGTCAACCCAAAACTTTACAGCATATATTCAGCCACAACATACACTACAAATATAGGAAGTAGTTATTTGCCTCTCATTTTCTGATAAAATAGTGGTCTCATTGTGGTTTTATTTTGCATTTTATTCTCTAAGTTGAACACTTTTAAACCTGTTTTGGTCGTTTAGGTATCCTCTTTTGTAAATTAATTGTGCATATCTCTTATCTATTTTCTACTGGTTTTTCTACCTTTTCCTTACTGATTTATAGGAGTTATTTACATTCTACATTGAAGAACTTTGTCAGCTTTATATCTTATAAACATCTTCTAGAATGTAGCAGTTGTCATTGAATGGACAGCTTTTCCTATTGCACTTTGATATTTGTTGTAAGTTCAGATGATTGCATATTGTCTTTTGGATGACTAGATTCCTTTACTAGAGACACATATAAAGTGTTGTAATGAATAAAGTGGGCAAAAAATAAGTGTTCTGCAAATCACAATTCTTCAGAGAAGGAAGCACTTGAGGTGGTCATTGAAAGATGGGTAGAAATTTTTCAATTTGAACATGAATCTATGGACGAGGAGCATTCAAAATTTTATGTAATAAACACAGAGATAGGAATGTGTATGTTACATTAAGAAAATTGTAACAGATAAGAAGGGTCAATATGTAATAATTTGTTTTAAAAATAGGATTTGAAAGGATAGAATGAACCAGATTATAAAAAGAATGAGGAAGGGGCTGGGGCAGATGAACAAAAAGGGCGAGGAAGATGCAGCATGGAAGTTAGGGATTCCTCACAAAACTTAAAACTTCTGGGAAATAATTTCAGACTAGAGCAGTTTTTCATAGTTTTCTGGAGCTTAATGTATGTGGACCTGATACCAGCGACTCAGGAGGCTGAGGAAGATCTCAAGTGCGAGGCCAGCCTCAGCAACTCAATGAGGTCCTATGCAACGTAGCAAGACCCTGTCTCAAAATAACAAACAGGGGAGTTTCAAGATGGTGGCCTAGAGGGCAGCTGCATTTCACGTTGCTCCAGGACACAGGATTCAAAAGAGGAGATAGTGAGAGACTTGGGACCAACTCAAAGCCGCCAGGTGAGTCTCTCCCATTGGGGAGGTGTCCTGGATGGGGCGGTAGCCCTGGAACGCAGGGAACTTTGTGAAGTAGAGTTGCCCGGTGAGACACCCCTCCCCCCACTGGAGCGGTAAACACAGACAGCGGGGATCATCGTAGAGGAGGTGGCTCAGCACAGCACTTGGACTCGGAGCAACCACTGGGGCTCCAGGCGGCTGCCTGAGGAGGAGCTGCGTGTCGCGCAGTTTAGACCCAGAACGACCAGTTCTGAACACCAGGGGTTGCCCGGAGGAAGAGGAGGAGCACGGTGGGTCACTTGACCTAGGAGTGACTGCATCAGAGCCACAGGCGGTTGCCAGAGGAGGAGCTGCATCGTGAGCTGTTTGGACTCAGAACAACCACTCCTGAACACCTGGGGGGTTGCCTGGAGGAAGAGGAGAAGCATGGTGGGTCGCTTGGTCTAGGAGTGACTGCATCAGAGCCACAGGTGGTTGCCAGTGGAGGAGGCGAGTGGTGAGTTGATTGCACTCAAAGTGACCGCTCCTGAACACCGGTGGCCTGCCTGGAGGAAGAGCGCGGTGGGTCACTTGGTCTCGGAGTCACTGCCCCTGAAAACACAGAGGGCTACCCCGAGGAGGAGGAGGAGGAACAGGGCGGGTCACTTGGGCTTGGAGTGACTGCCTAGGGCTACGGGAGGTTGGCGGGAGGAGGAGATGCAAAGTGAGTTGCTTGGACTCCTAGTGACTGCATCGGAAACCGGGCTGCTGTCCGGTGGAGGAGGTGTGTGGTGGGTCTCTGGGTATTGGATCTATTGTGTGGGGCTCCAGGTGGCGGCTCAGAGGAGGGACCGCATAGCCAGGCGATTAGGTGCAGAGTAGGGTCCCAGGAGCTAGGTGGCTTCTTGCTGGAAGAGCCACACAGAGACACGCCTAGGGGCGGAGCGAAGTTTCCAGGACTGAGGGCAGATTAACTGGGAGAGGCAGCCTAAGGAGACTCGCCTGCGGAGGGTGAGGCTCCCAGGCCCAGGAGGTAGGTCCGGGCCCCTGGGAACATTGCAGAGGAAGACAGCCCAGCCCAGGCAGTAGTTGTAGATTGAGGGGAACCTCTAGGAGGGGAACTGACCAGCGAGACCTCCCCACCGATTGAGTCTTCCCTGCTGGGTAAGGTTTTCCCACAGGGACGGTAAAATCAGAGACACAGGCACAAACAGGACTTGCCTCAGCCCGCAGCCTAGTTCCCCGTTGGATGACCATTGGTCAACAAGTGGAGACACTTCTGACCACTAGCAGGGAATATACGCCACCTGAGGGTCACCACCCTAGAGAGGCAGCTTCTTCGTGGAGCTCCGCATTATCAACTTCCTCCAAGACTTCAGGCTACTGAAGGATAAGAGGGGATATACTAGCAATCTTCAGGGACATTATAAGTCGATAGAGAAAATCTGCAATATCTTAATGACCCACTGATTCCTGAACAATATGAGAAAACAAGGGAAGAAAATGCCCCAAACAAATCTAGATGTTACATCAATAGAATCCAATGACAGCATGGCAGAAGAAATGACAGAAAGGGAGTTCAGAATGTACATAATTAAAATGATTAGGGAAGCAAACGATGAGATGAAAGAGCAAATGCAGGCATTGAATGATGAGATGAAAGAGCAAATGCAGGCATTGAATGATCACACCAATCGACAGTTAACAGAGCAAATTCAGGAAGCAAAAGATCATTTCAATAAAGAGTTAGAGATATTGAAAAAAAAACCAACAGAAATCCTTGAAATGAAGGAAACAATAAACCAAATTAAGAACTCCATAGAAAGTATAACCAATAGGATAGAACACCTGGAAGATGGAACTTCAGGTATTGAAGACAAAATATTTAACCTTGAAAACAAAGTTGAACAAACAGAGAAGATGGTAATAAATCATGAACAGAATCTCCAAGAACTATGGGATATCATGAAAAGGCCAAATTTGAGAATTATTGGGAATGAGGAAGGCTTAGAGAAACAAACCAAAGGAATGAACAATCTATTCAATGAAATAATATCAGAAAATTTCCCAAATCTGAAGAATGAAATGGAAAATCAAGTTCAAGAGGCTTATAGGACTCCAAATACACAAAATTACAACAGACCCACACCAAGGCACATTATAATGAAAATACCTAACATACAAAATAAAGACAGAATTTTAAAGGCTGTGAGAGAAAAGAACCAAATTACATTCAGGGGGAAACCAATACGGATATCAGCAGATTTTTCAATCCAGAACCTAAAAGCTAGAAGGGCCAGGAACAACATTTTTCAAGCTCTGAAAGAAAATGGATGCCAACCAAGAATCTTATACCCAGCAAAGCTTACCTTCAAATTTGACGATGAAATAAAATCTTTCCATGATAAACAAAAGCTAAAAGAATTTACAAAAAGAAAGCCAGCATTACAGAACATTCTCGGCAAAATATTTCATGAAGAAGAAATAAAAAACAAAGAAGCAAATCAGCAAAGGGAGGAATTATGCTAAAGGAACTGTCAAATAAAGGAGGAACCAAGATGTGTCAAAAAAGAAATAAATAAATAAAATTTTAAAAATGAACCAAATTAACGGAAATGCAAATCATATCTCAATAATAACCCTGAATGTTAATGGCCTGAATTCATCAATCAAATGACATAGACTGGCATATTGGATTAAAAAGAAAGATCCAACAATATGTTGCCTGCAAGAGACTCACCTCATAGAAAGAGATACCCATAGATGAAAGGTGAAAGGATGGGGAAAAACATACCATGCACATGGACTCAGCAAAAAAGCTGGAGTATCCATCCTCATTTTAGATAATGTGGACTTCAAGCCAATGTTAGTCAGAAGGGATAAGGAAGGACATTTCATACTGCTTAAGGGAAGCATAAATCAGCAAGATATAACAATCATAAACATCTATGCCCCAAACAGTGGCTCATCCAGGTATGTTAAGCAAATCCTTCTCAATTTTAGAAACAAATAGACCATAACACAATCATACTAGGTGATTTTAACACGCCTCTCTCACCACTGCACAGATCTTCCAAACTAAAATTGAACAAAGAAACCATAGATCTCAATAACACAATCAATAATTTAGACTTAACAGACATTTATAGAATATACCATCCAACCAAGAGTGAATACACTTTCTTCTCAGCAGCACGTGGATCCTTCTCTAAAATAGACCATATATTATGCCACAAAGCTAATGTCAGCAAATACAAGAAGATAGAGACACTACCTTGTATTCTATCAGATCATAATGGATTGAAGTTAGAAATATATGAAAGAGTAAAAAACAGAAACTACTCCAACACCTGGAGATTAAACAATATGCTATTATATGATGAATGGATAACAGAAGATATTAGGAAGGAAATTAAAAATTCTTAGAGGTAAATGAGAACAAAGAAACATCATATCAAAATCTCTGGGACACTATGAAAGCAGTACTTAGAGGAAGATTTATTTCATGGAGTGCATTTAATAAAAGAAGTAAAACTCAAAAAATAAACGACCTGACACTACAGCTCAAAGCCCTAGAAAAAGAAGAACAGACCAACACCAGAAGTAGTAGAAGACAGGAAATAGTCAAACTCAGAGCTGAAATCAACGAAATTGAAACAAAAGAAACAATACAAAAAATTGACAAAATAAATAGTTGGTTCTTCGAAAAAATAAGCAAAATTGATAAACCTTTAGCCACACTAACAAAGAGAAGACGAGAGAAAACCCAAATCACTAAAATTTGGAATGAACAAGGAAATATAACAACAGACACGACTGAAATACAAAACATAATTAGAAGCTATTTTGAAAATCTATACTCCAACAAAATAGAAAATTTCGAAGACATCAACAGGTTTCTAGAGACTATATGAATTGCCTAAACTGAACGAGGAGGACATACACAATTTAAATAGACCAATTTCAAGTAATGAAATAGAAGAAGTCATCAAAAGCCTACCAACAAAGAAAAGTCCAGGACCAGATGGGTTCTCAGCCGAGTTCTACAAAACTTTTAAAGAAGAGCTCATTCCAATACTTCTCAAAGTATTCCATAAATAGAAGAAGAGGGAACCCTCCCAAACTCATTCTATGAAGCCAATATTACCCTGATACCTAAACAGATAGAGACACATCGAGGAAAGAAAATTTCAGACCAATATCCTTAATGAACATCGATGCAAAAATTCTCAACAAAATTTTAGCAAATCACATACAAAAACATATTAAAAAGATAGTGCACCATGATCAAGTGGGTTTCATCCCAGGGATGCAATGTTGGTTCAACACCAGGAAATCAATAAATGTAATTCACCATATCAATACACTTAAAGTCAAGAATCACATGATTATTTCGATAAATGCAGAAAAAGCATTTGATAAAATACAGCATCCCTTCATGCTCAAAACACTAGAAAAAATAGGGATAGTGGGAACATTGCTTAACATTGTAAAGGCCATCTACGCTAAGCCCATGGCTAATATTATTCTAAATGGTGGTAAACTGAAAGCATTCCCTCTAAAAACTGGAACAAGGCAGGGATGCCCTCTTTCACCACTTCTATTCAATATCGTCCTTGAAACTCTAGCCAGAGCAATTAGACAGACCAAAGAAATTAAAGGGATACGAATAGGAAAAGAAGAACTCAAACTATCCCTATTTGCTGATGATATGATTGTATACTTAGAGGAACCAGGAAATTCCACCATGAAAACTGTTAAATGTCATAAGTGAATTCAGTAAAGTAGCGGGATATAAGATCAATGCACATAAATCTAAGGCATTTCTATACATAAGCGATGAATCTTCAGAAAGAGAAATTAGGAAAACTACCCTATTCACAATAGCTTCGAAAAAAATAAAATACTTGGGAATCAACCTCACAAAAGAGGTGAAAGACCTCTACAATGAGAACTACAGAACACTAAAGAAAGAAATTAAAGAAAACCTCAGAAGATGGAAAGATCTCCCATGTTCTTGGATAGGAAGAATTAATATTGTCAAAATGGCCATACTACCAAAAGTGCTATACAGATTCAATGCAATTCCAATTAAAATCCCAATGATGTACCTTACAGAAATAGAGCAAGCAATTATGAAATTCATCTGGAAGAATAAAAAAAACCAGAATAGCTAAAGCAATCCTTGGCAGAAAGAGTGAAGCAGGGGGTATCGCAATACCAGATCTACAACTCTACTACAAAGCAATAGTAACAAAAACGGCATGGTATTGGTACCAAAATAGAAAGGTGGATCAATGGTACAGAATACAGGACACGGACACAAACCCAAATAAATACAATTTTCTCATACTAGACAAAGGGGCCAAAAATATGCAATGGAGAAAAGATAGCCTCTTCAACAAATGGTGCTGGGAGAATTGGAAATCCATATGCAACAGAATGAAACTAAACCCATATCTCTCACCATGCACGAAACTAAACTCAAAATGGATTAAGGATCTCGGAATCATACCAGAGACCTTGCATCTTATAGAAGAAAAAGTAGGTCCAGAGCTTCAACATGTCGGCTTAGGACCAGACTTCCTCAACAGGACTCCATTAGCACAAGAAATAAAAGCAAGAATTAATAACTGGGATAGATTCAAACTAAAAAGCTTTCTCTCAGCAAAGAAAACTATCAGCAATGCGAAGAAAGAGCCTACAGAGTGGGAGAAAATCTTTGCCAATCATACTTCAGATAGAGCACTAATCTCCAGAATCTATAAAGAACTCTAAAAAACTCTACACCAAGAATGCAAGTAATCCAATCAACAAATGTGCTAAGGAAATGAATAGACACTTCACAGAAGAAGATCTACAAGCAATCAACAAACATATGGAAAAATGTTCAACATCTCTAGTAATAAGAGAAATGCAAATCAAAACCACCCTAAGATTCCATCTCACCCCAATTAGAATGGCGATTATCAAGAATACAAGCAACAACAGGTGTTGGCGAGGATGTGGGGAGAAAGGTACACTCATACATTGCTGGTGGGGCTGCAAATTAGTGCAGCCACTCTGGAAAGCAGTATGGAGACTCCTTAGAAAACTTGGAATGGAACCACCATTTGACCCAGCTATCCCACTCCTTGGCCTATACCCAAAGGACTTAAAATCAGCATATTACAGAGATACAGCCACATCAATGTTCATAGCTGCTCAGTTCACAATAGCTGGATTGTGGAACCAACCAAATGCCCTTCAATTGATGAATGGATAAAGAAACTGTGGTATATATATACAATGGAATATTACTCTGCCATAAAGAATGATAAAATTATGGCATTCACAGGCAAATGGATGAAACTGGAGAATATCATGCTAAGTGAGATAAGCCAATCTCAAAAAACCAAGGAAGAATGATATCGCTAATAAGTGGATGAGGACACATAATAGGGTGTGGGAAGAGTTAGTGTTAGGGTTAGAGTTAGGTTTAGGGAGGGGGGCAAGAATGGAGGAAGGAAGGACTGTATAGAGGGAAAAGAGGAGTGGGAGGGGTGGGAGGAAGGGAAAAAATAACAGAATGAATCAAACATTACCCTATGTAAATTTATGATTACACAAATGGTATGCCTTTATGTCATGTACAAATAGAGAAACAACATGTATCCCATTTGTGTACAATAATAAAAAAATTAAAAAATTAAAAAAAAGAATGAGATATCAAGTCAAGGAGTCTGAACATCTCATGTAATAAAAAGTGTTTATTTAAACAAGGACTGACATGATCACACTTTTCTTTCAAATAAGAGTTTCAGGAAAAATAGAGACAATGAAATAGAGAAAGAGACAGACAAGAAGCATGTAGATGAATTAGGAACTTATTCAAAATTATAGATAGTGCGGCCATCACATGGAAATAGATAGTAGAACACTGACCCTAGAAGTCATGCTGAGAGAAAGTAGATAGGACATGGTACCCACTTGAACTTTGTGTCTGAGGGAGGAACTTAATTATTACTTCTGAGATTCTCAGAATTGTTTATCTCCTTTCCACATATTATATCATGGGATATTTTATTAACAAAAGCTTCTGTTTTGATTAGATATTCTAAAGTGTAAAATGACTTTATTCTGTATACACACTGAACACATTGACAAAGTGTAACTTGATTTTGGTACATGTCTGTGATTATCATAGTTTTGCACATCACTACTTACAATATTTTAAAATATATTTTTTCACTTTATTTTCTGGTCAAAAGTTATATCTGGCTCTCAATTTTTATAAAAGATTTCTACTTAGATGAATTCTGAATTATGTTTGTTCTGATTGGAAAGGAAATAATGATTTAATAGCATGTAATAACTTTTTTAGGGGGTTATCAAACCCAGGATCTCCAGCATACTAAGTAGGTGCTTTACCAATGAACTCTGTCCCCAACCCTTACCATACAGTTCTTAAAGCTGTTATTTAAAAAGACTTGTCTCCTGCCGTCTATGTGAAACCCTCTTATGAGTGTTTAGTAATTGGGGTTTTAGTAATTATTTTTGTCTGTTCCTATTCATTTCCCATACTTTTTGATTTTAAAATGGCTTATAAGTTTCAGATTAATCATCCCAGCTATATTTTGGTTTCTATCCATGCATTCCTTTTGTTATCATTTACATTACTAAGCAGAATTTTAAAAATATATTACAAAATTATGCCTCAAAATGAAAAATCTTTACCTTGTGTTTATATTTGAAGGTGGGAAGTAGGCAAAAGAGTGGGTTAGGGGAAAAGGATGGGAAAAGAAAATTATTTTTCACAACACTTAGAATTCAAGTTCACATAGATGCTGTATTCATTATGTTTCTAAAATTATATTTTTTTTCCTATGAGGTCTATTCTTCAATATAGAAGTCTGAACCTTAGACTTCATGTATAAAGATCAAGGGTGAGGTTAGGAATGGATGGAAAGCAGTTGGGTAAAAACAAATATTCTTCACATGTATTGAGAGTTCAAGTTTCCATGCATAACTTACCCTTTGTCTTAGATGGGAATTAAGAAAATTTATCCTAGAATTTATTTTTGCTGAAGAGAGTGACAGGGAATGGTGATGGGATCTACTGTAAATCCATGGTCATCTACCTCAGGTGGACCCTCAGTTTTGCATATAGCACTTTCTTACTCTAAGCAAGAAGCTGATTTCTTCTACATAATAGAAAAACCAAATGCTGTAAAACTGAAACTCCCCCATTTTCTGAATAACAGTCATGAAAATCTGTCTGCAGTGTATTATTAAGGAATATTTCAAGCTTAGGTAGTGTCATCTGGGTAGAAAAAGGGCCAGACACCATCGTATCCATAGCATCATTACACAGTCCAAAAATAAGCCCATAAGTACTTATAATTTTAACCATTTTAATTTCAGTTGAAATAAATTATCTAATAAATGTAATATGTTCTCTAAGGTATTTTCTTCATAATGCCTACATATATGTTCATAAGTATAATTTACATGAATATGTATAAGTTTCTATGTATATATATATATATATATATATATATATATATATATATATATATATTAGTTCAGGAACTCCAACTTAGGAAACTTGACCAGATGTTTCCTCAGATGATGAATTGAAGAACTACAACTTTCCAAAATATAAACCACAGCCTCTACTTAATCATGCATCCATGTTTTTTTTAAGTGAGAAGGGGAGAAACTATATGATTCTTTTTAATTTCTCAAAGTATTTGCCACAATAAAAATTCCATACAAATAATACACATGATTCTTAAATACTTTGGGACCTAATATAATTAAATTCCTCCCTTCCTTTGTCATATTCATTTTATAATTCAGTAAGGAAAAATTAGTACAGTATGAAGTAGCATTGAATTATAAATAAAATGAATATAGAACTTATGTATTAGAATTCTAGACTTTATCTTGGTAGCTCCTTTTCCCAGAAAGAAAGCACTGATTAATGCCTTATTTGGTACTATAAAGATCATTGTACAATTTTTGCTTTGCTTTCTATAGAATCATTCTCCATTTACTCACAAAACACTTAAGTATTATAAGTAAAATTTTGACTGTGATGCATACATCAGATGACCCATAACTATTTTGTTCAGAGTTACTGACATAATTTGTACATGAAGACTATAAACTGTGACTTCACAGCAAAATGTAATGTCCTGAATGTCAGCAGTTCAGTTGAAGTTTCTTCTCACAGCTACATCTAGATCAGTCCAGAACTCTCAGTAAAATTGGTCTGAATATTTTGACTTGTGGAATACAGTAACATATATTTGCAGTAACATAGAATAACTCCTTGTCTTTATTTTCCATTAAAATTTTTAAGTCACCAAAACACCAAATTAAGGGCATTGTATACTTTAATAAAAAAATTCACATTGCTTACAACATAGCACACTTCTTCTACTTCCATTTCTTCTCAAACTAGGAAAGTAATAGCAAAACATTTCTGATACCAGAAATATTTTAAAATATTTGTGTGTGCTGATATTCTTATTGTTAGTGTAACAGCTGATATTCTCAGCTAGACATTCTTAGGAAGAATTGCCATGTATGCTGCACATTTTTGTGTCTCTCCAAAGTAGTAGTATAATTATTGTTTTGTTATACACACACACACACACACACACACACACACACATATGTGTAAATATATATACCATTGCCTATGGTAATGTTCAGTGTAGAAGGCTGAAGTCCTGTGAAGCAGATTGTACATGAACTTAGCTCCAAGCTTGTCAGTGCTTAGGATCCTCTGGATATGTATGACAATGGCAAAGTGCTGAGGACTGAAAGAGTCTGGAGAATGTCTAGGCTTGCAGGATCCCCAGAACCTACTTAGAGTACTCAGGGGAGAATATTTATTTACTTGTAATGGTACTTTTGTCAGTGAAAGGCAGTAAAAGATAGATCTTGTGCTTTCTCAACCAGAGATAATCCCATTAAAATAATTCCTACCTCCACTACTCCTAGCTATGTTAATTTTATAACTATAATTACATTTCTTTATTAACTATTGGCTTGGTGGTATTGATTAATAAAGTTCTATGAAGTTATGTCACATTTAAATCGAGCTTGGTACCTTCTAGTACCCATTGCTATAAAAATTTATTGAATGGCTTGTCTATGTTTATCTTGAACCTGACTGATACATTTTGGGGTCACTTTTCTGTGTTTTTACCCATATGATAGGAAAATGATGCTTTTATGCACTTGCCTTCATTTCAGTACTGTGAAAATTGATGTAGTCATTAAATTCCATTATTATAGAGGGCACTTGGTTTTGAGACAGAATGATGACTCAAATTCAACAGTTCTTATATTTTTCATGAGCATTGAAAATGTGAATTGATGTTATTTATGGTCTCTTCCTAAGGCAATGAAAGATAAGCCTCTTTAGACTAAAATAGTTTTGAGTTTATTTGAACTCAACAAGAGTACCTGTTTTAGGGCACTTAAATTTAGGAAACAAAAACACTTAGGAAACAGTTTTAGCTGAAATGTTTATATCACCTAAGATTAAAATTGCCACATTTTGTATTGTTATATCTAGGTTAGACTCTGAAGAAACTGAGCTGTTAACAGAATTTCAACAGGAAAGTCACATCTTATTTTGTAATTCTTAAATGTCATTAAACCTCAGTTTCCTCAAATGTAGAATGATAATGATTATTTATAGTAGTATCCACAATGTTTCAGAAACATGATTAAGTTAAACATATATATATATATATATGTTTATTGTATATATGTAATATACAAGACATAATGCAATATATGTTATGTTTATTACCTAGTTTCTCTTAATGATCTGGATCTCTCATTTTGACCAAGAACACCTGCTGGCATTGATCAACTATATCAAGGCCATGTTCTCTAAATTTTTGACCTCTTATGTTCTTTTATTCCTTACAGTTAATGCCTTTCAGGTTATTGCTGCCCAGATACCACTCACATTTCCTCCAAAGCAGGAACAAGTGGGAGGATAAGGGTGGTAACAAACACATTTACCCTTATATTTTGAAAGCATGCTTTTAGTAGAAGCCACTAAAAAGCTTCTTTCCAAGTCTCATTGGCCAGCACATTAATTGTAAGAGAGGCTAGGAATTAGGAGCAGAATTTTTGTAATCAGTCTAAAATTAGAAAGAGTCCTGATTCATGATCTGTCAATTAACAAGGAAAAGGGACAGGGGGTATTGATACATTACTAAGAACATCTGCTATAAGGACAGTGAGTATATTGTCCCCAGATTTTCATGATTCATGAAGAAAAGTAAAAGAAAAAGTTGAATATTTTAATTTTCATCCCTTCAGAAAATAGAGGAATCTTAAGTTTTACTTAAGATTCAGACTTATCTTGAAAATGTGGAACTGACATATAATTAATACTATATAATCTCAATAGCAATTCAAATTCAAGTGTATCTGGAGTACTCCAAATTAGTACTTGAAAATAGTTATCATATTAAACAACCAAGATTTTTAAAAAAGTTCTCTAAATACTGATTTGTTCTTTTCCAACTTTTATACTAATTGAGAATAAAAGTTAATGAAGCAGTTCTTTGCTTTTTTACAGTTTGAATCTAATAAAAGGGTTTCAGCAGAAGAGGCCATGAAGCACGCATACTTTCAAAGTCTGGGGCTCAAGAATACATGCTTTACCAGAAAGTAAGAAAATCCAAAGTTTTTCCCCTTTCATATTAATTTGTCTAATGTTGGGGAATGAGATGGATTAGAGGTTTAGAAAGAGATGGTTGCTGATGATAAATCTGAAACATTGGTCATTTTTTAAGGTAGATCAAAATTTCTTAAAGGAAGGAGCCCCACTGCATAGTTTTTCAAATCAATCAAAATTTTCCCTTCTGTATAAATGTTTTAATATATATTTTTTCACCACTCTAAGAAACTGTAAGAAACCCATAATACATAAGTATGGGTTATCACTCTTACTCTATTTAATTTGAAATAAACCTTCTGTGATGTCATCTGTTGGCCTAATATAACTTCATTTCAGTTGTTAAAAGTGGATTTCTATAAAGATTAATGAGACACAGTTGAAACATAAGATAGTTTCCTTGTGGAAGAAACTTACCTTAATATATAAAGATGAATTTCCTTTCTGGGGGTCACTCTGACTTTTCCATTCCTATGAAAGGGGACAGTGTACTATCAGAGCCATTAAAATAATACATTTCCCATGTGGTAAGTAACTTTTCAATTTTACATCTGACATTATTTTTTTTTTAAATTAGCTCAGTATTTTACTTTAAAATGGAGTAAGGTAAGTGAGGGATTAGGAAAATATTTGAGAACTGAGCTATAAAAAGCTTTCATTTATTTCCCATTCTCATTTACTAGACAATAGTGATTCATTGAGATTTATATAGCAATCAGCAACAAGCAAATTGAGTAAGAAATCCTTTAGAATTTTTACTTAGCATTTAACAGGATATTTTTTAATATAAGTCTACCTTCTGAGAGATTGGAAATAAAATAATGAATTATAGGTGATTTTTAAAAAGTTTATATTTCATTATTAATACCAAATTTCAGTTTGAGGTAGTAGTAGCTACCCTGTTTCATCTTCTTCACTAAAAATCTGAAGGTTGTTTGAGGACCTGATACCTTTATGCCATCATGAGATAGTGGGAAAGGACAAAGAGAATAAGAACCTGGTAATGCATTTGATGAGGTCTCCCAAACCAGTAAGTTCTGAAACAAATAGCATGTATTTTTTTCCTCAGAGAGACACCTGCTTGCACAGTGCTTTAAGGCAGAGTTTAGGGAAGGGTTCTGAAAAGGGATTACTTCCTTTCATTTCCTCCTGAAAATGGACAAAAAAAAGCAAAATCTTTGAGCAGGGCTATATAGATTTATAAGCGCAGTATAAATTTATGTTGGATCACTATATACTTTTTAAATGCTCTTCTATAGTTGGATTGTATATGTTTGTAATAATGTTAAACTTCACCTAATGACTTTTGTCTGTGCATGTTGGGCATGTCAGTATTCAGTTTGAAAGAGATTCAGTTGTAAAAGGACCTAGGTTTTTGAAATTCTTCTTACCAAAGACAGGTGTGTTTGTCATAAACCATTTCACGTGTTGGTCATGAATTTTTGTGTGGAACCAAGCTTATGGTTTATAAATTTATGAGTAAAATTATCAATGTAAAAGGCAACAAACAGGGTGGGCATTTTGGCTCTGTGGTAGAGTATTTGCCTAGCACCTGTAACAATTTATTTTCAAATGTTTGTTATAAAATGTATGGCTAGCAGATCTCTGTGACCCTTTCTGGCACAGTAAATATACTGAAACTGTCAGTCTGTGTCTCCATTTTTTCATTATTTTCTCCTGCCTCTCCTCCCCTACATACACACCAGTCTTTCTGTATCAGACACAGATGGAGATGGTTTTGAACTCACCCATGAAAGCCAGAGCTAGGTCAGCCTGGAAGTGACATTGGGTAGAATAGTAAGCTTTCTCACCAAACTTGGCAGTTCACATTCTCTTTTACCAAAAATGTAGCCCAAAGGAAGAACAGTGGTTCGGGTTCTTTCCTTCTCCATCACTTCTCCCTTCTTGGTACAGAACAATTGATAGAATTTAAGATTCAAAAGATCAAGGGACCATTTGTCAAGCCCATTCCATGCTCCAAAATTCAATCTCAATAATTATATGTACTTCTTTATATAGCTGTATTTAAAGTTTTTTTTTTTTTTGAGTGCCGTACTTAAGGGTAAGTAACAAGATACATTTCCAAACTTGTTTCCACATGGAAACAGTGAAGTTTGGGTCATTCCAAGTAAATGGAAGAAAACCAACATACCTTCTCAAAACACCTTTCATTACAAAGTATTTATTTCACAAAAATAATATCACAATACAGATGATACATATATGAAAGTTAATGAATATTTGCAATCACAGAAAAGACATGCACAGAGAACAATATTCATGTTTATAGTTCTAAAAAACTTCAGCCATAGCACTTTAAAACTGATGAAGCAAACATTAAAAGAATGAGGGAGGTTGCTGCCCTTTGGAACCTATTTTGACTAAAGTACTTATTTTTTTTTTTATAAAGAGAAAAGATTTACTATGGATCACTGTTAGAGGGTTAGAGCGTTCCATGATATACAGGTCCTATTGTTTTGGGCCTGCCATGAAGCAGTGCATAATACTGGCAGCATATAGCAGAGCAGAACTGCTCCCTCATGGCCAAGAAGCAAAGACAGCAAGGAGGGGGTCTGGAGTTTCACTACCTCCTGCAAGGGCATGCCCTTAATTACTTCAACCTGCCCACCCAACACAACTCTTTTTTTTATTGTAAACAAATGAGATATATGTTGTCTCTCTGTACATGGCATAAAGGCATACCATTTCTATAATCAAAAATTTACATAGGGTAATGTTGTTTGATTCATTCTGTTATTCTTTCCCTTACCCCACCCCTCCCACCTCTCTTTTTCCTCTATACAGTACTTCCTTCCTCCATCCTTGCCCCCCTCCCTAACCCTAACTCTAACCCTAACTCTAACCCTAACACTAACCCCTCCCACCCCCCATTATGTGTCCTCATCCACTTATTAGTGATATCATTTGTCCTTTGATTTTTTGAGATTGGCTTATCTCACTTAGCATGATATTCTCCAGTTTCATCCATTTTCCTGCAAATGCCATAATTTTATCATTCTTTATGGCTGAGTAATATTCCATTACGTGTGTGTGTGTGTGTGTGTGTGTGTGTGTGTGTATATATATATATATATATATATATCACAGTTTCTTTATCCATTCATTAATTGAAGGACATCTAGGTTGGTTCCACAATCTGGCTATTGTGAAATGAGCAGCTATGAACATTGATGTGGCTGTATCTCTGTAATATGCTGTTTTTAAGTCCTTTGGGTATAGGCCAAGGATTGGGATAGCTGGGTCAAATGGTGGTTCCATTCCAAGTTTTCTAAGGAGTCTCCATACTGCTTTCCAGAGTGGTTGCACTAATTTGCAGCCCCACCAGCAATGTATGAGTGTACCTTTCTCCCCACATCCTCGCCAACACCTGTTGTTGCTTGATAATCGCCATTCTAATTGGGGTGAGATGGAATCTTAGGGTGGTTTTGATTTGTCGCTGCCCGTGGCAACAAGTGTTCAGGTATTTATTGGAGGGGCCTGGAAATAAACTATTTTTACTATATTCACTATTATATAGACAAAGAGAGACTTTGAGAGAAAGAAAGGCTTTGCTTAGAGGAAGAGAAACTTTGCTTATCAGGAAGAGAAACTTTGCTTAGAGAGGAAGTTTTAGAGAAAGAGACTTCTACACTCATCAGAGATTTATTTCTTCTTAGTTCTGCTGCTTCTTAAAGGTGCATCCTGCATCCTGTGAACTAAGGGTGCGTCTACCTAAGGTGCTTCTTAGTGATGCGTCCCACGTACTGCGGTCTGCCTATCTGTGATATGCAAACTAAAGATGTGTTCCCAGTTTTCCGCTCTGCGATCTGCCTTCCGCCGCTGCTTCTACTTCTCTCTGTGACCTACTTCTATCTGCTTGCTGATTCTTCTTCTTCCTTTCTGCTAATGGATTCTACTCTGCTTCTATCTGCTAGCTGCTGTTCTGCTTGCTGCTGTTCCTTACTGTCACACCCCCGCCCACTGCCTGCTTATATTCCCTCCAGCAGGCAGAGGGCAGGGCCATGCCAGATGCAATCAGGTGAGAAGCCAGTTGCCCCATCACAGCAAGGGTTAAAATGAGCAGGCCCAAGCAGGTGCACTCAGGAACACCTATGCACTCATTGTGTGCATGGACTTAACTGAATATGGCCAGTGATAAATCACCTGAGTGTGCTTATGTCAGTTAACCTCCTCATTGCTGATGTGTTCAGACACCGTTCTGGCTGGCACAGCCCCCAACAATTCCCCTTTCTTTATATAAAATGAAAAGAAAGCTGGCAGGGATCGTGCCTGTCTTAGGTTGTTCACGGCAGAGCAACTTCCTTACCCGTCAATGGACAATGAGGCTCTAGCCCTCATTTCCTGTCTTAGGTTCATATGAGCTCTCCATAAATCTTACCCGTCTTTGACTACTGATCCAGCATAGTAAGCCAGATACTGGGAGATTGTTCTGCTTCAAGGGTGGCCATGGCCTGTTTTATGATCTCATTATGAGCCTGCTGACTGGCTTTGAGGCATTTGTAGAATTGAATTAACACAAGCACACCCAAGCTTAGTGTAAAACCTAAAAATCCCCAAAATTTGGTGCCATATTGTGCTGAGAAAACAATTATTTTACCCTCTCTACATTTTTCAATATCAACTCCATTAACCTATTGATCAGTGCACTTCCCTTTACTTATAAACATCCTTAAAGTTGAGGTACCAACATGAAGAATTAAAAAGTTACACAGGATGAAAATAAGCAGCTTGCTTTACTGAGAAAAAGATGAAAATCATCTGTGTGGCTAAATCAGCTTATGAGGGGCTATGGGTCCAACCAATTCCAATTTTGAATTGCCCAAGTGATTCAATCACTATCAGCAAAAAGATCTGTTACTCCTTAAACTCTACAAGGGCTATGACAGTTGCTTCCATTTTGTGAGCCTTGAGTTGAAGAGCCCAGTGCCTTGTTTCTTAAATGACTTGGTAACATCTTGCCCTCAACATCAGTAATTTGCACTCATTAATCCAATGGTTTCCTTTTCTGCACTTTGGGCAAAGACCTGGGGCATACGGTGTAACAGATTTTACTATAGTTATCTCTTATCTTTCGTTAGGGCATTGTCTCTTTGCTGCTGCATATCTGTGCATACACTCCAGTATCATATTTATTTTGAGTATCATATTAGCCTTCTATTAGCATATCAACATTTCTACCAGGAAACCTTGCTACTATGTTTCTGCAAGCAGTTTCAACAGCCTATTTCTTGCCACTGAACTGTCAAATTAGACATTGTCCTCCAGATAACACTACTCTGCATACCTGTTTCCAATCAGTCTTAACTGCCTCTTTAAAGTTTTTCTAATGGTTGATGGTATCTCTGTTTTGGTCCTCAAATATGGGCAGGTTCTACAAAATTTGAAACTCTTTGTATTAGGTTTAGCTTTCTCCTACCTTTCCCCCTTGTTCTTAAGTTTTCACTACCACTGGTTATTCCTTTTGGGGGTTCTTTGTATTAGATTTAGCTCTCTCCTTTTTCCCTTGTTTTTAAATTTTCTGAGTAATTGTTTTCTAGGTTACTACCACTCAATTCTTCCTCACTTTGTTCTCTTTAGGAGTTCTTTTCTGTTGCTATTAGATCCTGTTTATGAAGATCCCCCTGTGGCACACTGAACAGCTGTTCTTCTATAAACCCTGGGCTTATTTCTGCTAGAGTTTGAACATATGATCATGCAGTGGTTTCCTTATTTTCTAATTCTTCCCCAGTGTTTCTTTCCTCTGATAAAATTTTCCTGTTTTTGATTACCCCAGCTAACTTCCTTTTTAATCTCTCCCAGCACTTTTCTCCTTCTTGTAATATTTTTTTCATGCCTCCTTTTTCAATTATCCTTTCAGACTGATTTCATGATATTTCTGAACATATCTTTTACTGTACAAAGGCCAAACTAACAGTAGTATGAACACACAGACAATACTAAATACACATAATCCAGAATTCCTTTATCATCCTCTTTATATTTCATCACCTGGCCAGCTATTCTGAGTTCCTAACTGCCTTAGAAAGACAGGGCCTCAGCTTACCTGAGTTTCTAACTGCCCCAGGGACAGGGGGTAACTGCCCTAGAGACAGGGTCTCGGCTTACCTGAGCACATAACTGCCCCAGAGAAGGACAGGGGCTCAGTTTTCCTGACCTACTATCCTGAGCACCTAACTGCCTCAGAGGGAGACAGGGCCTCAGCTTACCTCGCTACTTAGAGCAAGACACTTGAATTTTACAAACACAAACAACACAAAATATACGCATTTTTGCACTTCACTGTCATGTCCTTTGTGACCTTTAGTTTTTGATTGACCCTATTTCTTTTCACTATCCCTCGCCCTTAAACTGCTCTGGCCAGAGACTCCTGCGAGGTTCCTACTTTCCCTGCCACACCTATTCCCAGAGGCAAATTTTGAATTTTCCCTTGTCCTGTTCCTGTGAGGCTCCTCAGTTTACTTTCCCCACCATTCCAATATCCTTTTTTCCCTTTCGCCATATGCTCCCCAACCCCGCATGGGCCACCATTCCGATTTCACTTCTTTCCTTTTCTCTTTCCCTGTATGCTCCACCATTTGTCATCGCCCGTGGCAACAATTGTGCAGGTATTTATCAGAGGGGCCTGGAAATAAACTATTTTTCCTATATTCACTAATTTATAGAGGAAGAGAGACCTTGAGAGAATGATAGGATTTGCTTAGAAGAAGAGAAATTTTGCTTAGAGGAAGAGAAACTTTGCTTATCAGGAAGAGAAACTTTGCTTAGAGAGGAAGTTTTAGAGAAAGAGGCTTCTACACTCATCAGAGATCTATTTCTTCTTAGTTCTGCTGCTTCTTAAAGGTGTGTCCTGCATCCTGTGAACTAATGGTGCATCTACATAAGGTGCTTCTTAGTGATGCGTCCCACGTACTGCGATCTGCCTAACTGTGATATGCAACTGTGATGTGTTCCCAGTTCTCCGCTCTGCGATCTGCCTTCCACCACTGCTTCTACTTCTCTCTGCGACCTACTTCTATCTGTTTGCCACTTCTTCTTCTTCCTTTCTGCTAATGGATTCTACACCACTTCCTTCTGCTAGCTGCTGCTCTGCTTACTGCTGCTTCTTACTGTCGTGACCCCACCCACTGTGCGCTTATATTCCCTCCAGGAGGTGGAGGATGGGGCCACGCCAGATGAGATCAGATGAGGAGCCAGCTTCCCCATCACAGCAAGGGTTAAAACGAGCAGGCCCAAGCAGGTGCGCTCAGGAACACCTGTGCACGCATTGTGCGTATGGACTTAACTGAACACGGACAGTGATAAATCTCCTGAGTGTGCTTATGTCAATTAAACTCCTCACTGCCGATGTGACCAGGCGCCATTCTGACTGGAGCAACCCCTAACATTGATTTGCATTTCTCTTATTACTAGAGATGTTGAACATTTTTCCATATGTTTGTTGATTGCTTGTAGATCTTCTTCTGTGAAGTGTCTATTCATTTCCTTAGCACATTTGTCGATTGGATTATTTGCATTCTTGGTGTAAAGTTTTTTGAGTTCTTTATAGATTCTGGAGATTAGTGCTCTATCTGAAGTATGATTGGCAAAGATTTTCTCTCACTCCGTAGGCTCTTTCATCATATTGCTGATAGTTTCCTTTGCTGAGAGAAAGCTTTTTAGCTTGAATCTATCCCAGTTATTGATTCTTGCTTTTATTTCTTGAGCTATGGGAGTCCTGTTGAGGAAGTCTGGTCCCAAGGCGACATGTTGAAGCTCTGGACCTACGTTTTCTTCTATAATCTGCTGGGTCTCTGGTCTGATTCTGAGGTCCTTAATCCATTTTGGGTTAAGTTTTGTGCATGGTGAGAGATATGGGTTTAGTTTCATTCTGTTGCATATGGATTTCCAATTCTCCCAGCACCATTTGTTGAAGAGGCTATCTTTTCTCCATTGCATATTTTTGGCCCCTTTGTCTAGTATGAGAAAATTGAATTTATTTGGGTTTGTGTCCGTGTCCTCTATTCTGTACCATTGATCTACCTTTCTGTTTTGGTACCAACACCATGCCATTTTTGTTACTATTGCTTTGTAGTAGAGTTGAAGATCTGGTATTGCGATACCCCTGCTTCACTCTTTCTGCTAAGAATTACTTTAGCTATTCTTGGTTTCTTGTTCTTCCAGATGAATTTCATAATTGCTTGCTCTATTTCAGTAAGGTACATCATTGGAATTTTAATTGGAATTGCATTGAATCTGTATTTCACTTTTGGTAGTGTGGCCATTTTGACATATTAATTCTTCCTATCAAAGAACATGGGAGATCTTTCCATTTTCTAAGGTTTTTTTTAAATTTCTTTCTTTAGTGTTCTGTAGTTCTCATTATAGAGGTCTTTCACCTCTTTTGTGAGATTGATTCCCAAGTATTTTTTTTCCATGCTATTGTGAATGGGGTAGTTTTCCTAATTTCTCTTTCTGAAGATTCATCACTTATGTATTAAAATGCATTATATTTATGTGCATTGTTCTTATATCCCACTACTTTACTGAATTCACTTATGAGTTCTAAAAGTTTTCTGATGGAATTTCCTGGTTCCTTCTAAGTATATAATCATATCATCAGTAAATAGGGATAGTTTGAGTTCATCTTTTTCTACTCATATCCCTTTAATTTCTTTGGTCTGACTTATTGGCTCTGGCTAGAGTTTCAAGGACGATATTGAATAGAAGTGGTGAAAGAGGGCATCCCTGCCTTGTTCCAGTTTTTAGGGGGAATGCTTTCAGTTTTTCACCATTTAGAATGATATTAGCCATGGGTTTAGCATAGATGGCCTTTACAATGTTAAGGAACGTTCCCACTATCCCTATTTTTTCTAGTGTTTTGAGCATGAAGGGGTGCTGTATTTTATCAAATGCTTTTTCTGCATCTATTGAAATAATCATGTGATTCTTGACTTTAAGTCTATTGATATGGTGAATTACATTTATTGATTTCCTGATGTTGAACAAAACTTGCATCCCTGGGATGAAACCCACTTGATCATGGTGCACTATCTTTTTAATATGTTTTTGTATGCAATTTGCTAAAATTTTGTTTAGAATTTTTGTGTTGATGTTCATTAAGGATATTGGTCTGAAATTTTCTTTCCTCAATGTCTCTCTGTCTTGTTTATGTATCAGGGTAATATTGGCTTTATAGAATGAGTTTGGGAGGGATCCCTCCTTTTCTATTTTATGGAATACTTTGATAAGTATTGGAATGAGCTCTTCTTTAAAGGTTTAGTAGAACTCGGCTGAGAACCCATCTAGTCCTGGACTTTTCTTTGTTGGTAGGCTTTTGATGCCTTCTTCTATTTCATTACTTGAAGTTGGTCTATTTAAACTGTGTATGTCCTCCTCGTTCAGTTTAGGCAATTCATATATCTCTAGAAACCTGTTGATGTCTTCGAAATTTTCTATTTTGTTGGAGTACAGATTTTCAAAATAGCTTCTAATTATGTTTTGTATTTCAATCATGTCTGTTGTGAAATTTCCTTGTTCATTCCAAATTTTAGTGATCTGTGTTTTCTCTCATCTTCTCTTTGTTAGTATGGCTAAAGGTTTATCAATTTTGTTTATTTTTTCAAAGAACAAACTATTTATTTTGTCAATTTTTTTATTGTGTTTTTTGTTTCAATATCGTTGATTTCAGATCTGAGTTTAACTATTTCCTGTCTTCTACTAATTTGCTGTTTGTCTGTTCTTCTTTTTCTAGGGCTTTGAGCTGTAGTGTTAGGTCATTTATTTTTTGAGGTTTTCTTCTTTTATTGTATGTGCCCCATGAAATAAATTTTCCTCTAAGTACTGCTTTCATAGTGTCCCAGAGATTTTGATATGATGTTTCTTTGTTCTCATTTACCTCTAAGAATTTTTTAATTTCCTTCCTAATATCTTCTGTTATCCATTCATCATATAACAGCATATTGTTTGATCTCCAGGTGTTGGAGTAGTTTCTGTACTTTACTCTTTCATTTATTTCTAACTTCAATCCATTATGATCTGATAGAATACAAGGTAGTGTCTCTATCTTCTTGTATTTGCTAACATTAGCTTTGTGGCATAATATATGGTCTATTTTAGAGAAGGATCCATGTGCTGCTGAGAAGAAAGTGTATTCGCTCTTGGTTGGGTGGTATATTCTATAAATGTCTGTTATGTCTAAATTATTGATTGTGTTATTGAGATCTATGATTTCTTTGTTCAATTTTTGTTTGGAAGATCTGACCAGTGGTGAGAGAGGCGTGTTAAAATCACCTAGTATTATTGTGTTGTGGTCCTTTTGTTTTCTGAAATCGAAAAGGATTTGATTGACATACATGGCTGAGCCACTGTTTGGGGCATAGATGTTTATGATTGTTATATCTTGCTCATTTATCCTTCCCTTAAGCAGTATGAAATGTCCTTTTTATCCCTTCTGACTAACTTTGGCTTGAAGTTCACATTATCTGAAATGAGGATGGATACTCCAGCATTATTTCTGAGGCCACGTGCATGGTATGTTTTTTCCCATCCTTTCACCTTTAGTCTATGGGTATCTTTTTCTATGAGGTGAGTCTCTTGCAGGCAACATATTGTTGGATCTTTCCTTTTAATCCAGTCATCTAGGCTATGTATTTATTTTATTTATTGTAAACAAATAGGATACATTTTATTTCTCTGTTGTATATGGCATAAAGGCATACCATCTGTATAATCATAAATTTACATCGGGTAATGTTGTTTAAGTCATTATGCTATTTTTCCCTTCCCACCACCCCTCCCACTCCTTTTTCCCTCTATACAATCCTTCCTTCCTCCATTCTTGCCCCCCTCCCTAACCCTAACTCTAAACCTAACACTAACCCCTCTCACCACCCATTATGTGTCATCATCCACTTATTAGCGAGATCATTTGTCCTTTCAATTTTTGAGATTGGCTTTTCTCACTTAGCATGATATTCTCCAATTACATCCATTTGCCTGCAAATGCCATAATTTTGTCATTCTTTTTGGCTGAGTAATATTCCATTGTAATATTCCTTTGTATATGTATGTATATATATTCCATTGTGTGTGTGTGTATATATATATATATATATATATATATATATATATATATATATGGGTACTCCAGCTTTATTGCTGAGTCCCTGTGCATGGTGTGTTTTTCCCCATCCATTCACCTTTAGTCTATGGGTATCTCTTTCTATGAGGTGAGTCTCTTGCAGGCAACATATTGTTGCATTTTTATTTTTAATCCAATCTGCCACTCTATGTCTTTTGATTGATTAATTCAGGCCATTAACATTGGGTTATTATTGTGGTATGATTTGTATTCCCAGTCATTTGGTTCATTTATTTAATTTAATTTAATTTAATTAATTAATTTATTTATTTGACACAACTTGGTTCCTCATTTATTTGAGTTCCTTTAGGATAATTCCTCCCTTTGCTGAGTTGCTTCTTTGTTTTTTATCTCTTCCTCATGGAATATTTTGCTGAGAATGTTCTGTAATGCTGGCTTTCTTTTTGTAAATTCTTTTAGCTTTTGTTTATCATGGAATGATTTTATTTCATCGTCAAATTTGAAGATAAGTTTTGCAAGGTATAAGATTCTTGGTTGGCATCCATTTTCTTTCAGAGCTTGAAAAATGTTGTTCCAGGCCCTTCTAGCTTTTAGGGTCTGGACTGAAAAATCTGCTGATATCCATATTGATTTTCCCCTGAATGTAATTTGGTTCTTTTCTCTCACAGCTTTTAAAATTTTGTCTTTATTTTGTATGTTAGGTATTTTCACTATAATGTGCCTTGGTATGGGTCTGTTGTAATTTTGTGTATATGGAGTCCTGTAAGCCTCTTGAACTTGAATTTCCATTTCATTCTTCAGATTTGGGAATTTTTCTGATATTATTTCATCGAATAGATTGTTCATTCCTTTGGTTTGTTTCTCTAAACCTTCCTCAATCCCAATAATTCTTAAATTTGGCCTTTTCATGATATCCCATAGTTCTTGGAGATTCTGTTCATGACTTCTTACGACCTTCTCTGTTTGTTCAACTTTTTTTCAAGGTTAAATATTTTGTCTTCAATATCTGCAGTTCTGTTTTCCAGGAGTTCTATCCTATCGGTTATACTTTCTATGGAGTCCTTAATTTGGTTTATTGTTTCCTTCATTTCAAGAATTTCTGTTTGTTTTTTTTCAATATATCTAACTCTTTATTGAAATGATCTTTTGCTTCCTGTATTTGCTCTTTTAACTGTCGATTATTGTGATCATTCAATGCCTGCATTTGCTCTTTCATCTCATCATTCAGTGCCTGCATTTGCTCTTTCATCTCATCATTCAATGCCTGCATTTGCTCTTTCATCTCATCGTTTGCTTCCCTGATTGTTTTAATTATGTACATTCTGAACTCCTTTTCTGTCATTTCTTCTACCATGCTGTCATTGGATTTTATTGATGTAACATCTAGATTTGTTTGGGCATATTCTTCCCTTCTTTTCTCATATTGTTCAGGTATCAATGGACCACTAAGATATTGCAGATTTCCTGTATTGACTTATAATGTCCCTGAAGATTTCTAGTATATCCCCTCTTAGCCTTCAGTAGCCTGAAGTCTTGGAGGAAGTTGAAAATGTGGTGCTCCACAAGGTAGTTGCCTCTCTATGGGTGGTGACCTTCAGGTGGTGTATATTCCCTGCTAGTGGGCAGAGGTGCCTCCACTTGTTGACCAATGGTCATCCAAAGGGGAACTAGGCTGTGGGCTGAGGCAAGGCCTGTTTGGCCCTGTCTCTCTGCTTTTACCATCCTTGTGGGAAAAACCTCTCCCAGCAGGGAAGACTCACCTGGTGGGGAGGTCTCACTGGTCAGTTCCCCTCCTAGAGGTTCCCCTTAATCTACAACAACCACCTGGGCTGGGCTGTCTTCCTCTGCAATGTTCCCAGGGGCCCGGACCTACCTCCTGTGCCTGGGAGCCTCACCCTTCGCAGAGGATTCTCCTTAGTCTGCCTCTCCTCAGAGAATCTGCCCGCAGTCCTGGAACCATCGCTCTGCCCCTAAGCGTGTCTCTGTGCGGCTCTTCCACCAAGAAGCCTCCTAGGTCCTTGAACCCTGCTCTGCACCTAATCGCCTGGCTATGCAGCCCCTCCTCTAGCAGCCACCTGGAGCCCCGTACAGTCGCTCTGAGTCCCAGTGACCCACCACACGCCTCTTCCTCTGGACAGCTGCCCCGTGTTCTGGTACAGTCACTAGGAGTCCAAGCAACTCACTGCATGCCTCCTCCTCCCGCCAACCGCCCATAGCTCTGGGCAGTCACTTTGAATCCAAGTGACCCACCCCATTCCTCCTCCTCCTCCAGGCAGCCCCCAGGTGTTCAGGAGTGGTCGCTCCGAGTCCAAGCGACCTGCTGCATGCCTCCTCTGGGCAGCCACCTGGAGCTCTGGTGCAACGGCTCCGAGACCTAGTGACCCACTGTGCTCCTCCTCTGGGCAGCCCCCAAGAGTATGGTATCTGGTCATTTGAATATTTCCAATCACCATTTAGTTTTAAAAGTATATTAAAAATTTTTATCATATTAAAATTCTTGCCCAGTGACTTAGTTTAGTTTCTCTATAAGTATCTTGCATTTTTAATGTGTTCTTTTGTCCCACAGTTTTTTTTTTAATTTAGTTGTTAATGGACCTCTATCTTATTTGGTTATATGTGGTGCTGAACCCCATACCTCACATATGCTAAGCAAGTACTCTACCACTGAGCTAGTATAACCCCAGCACTTATCTTACAATTTTAGTTTTGGACCAGTAGTAGGCCATGGGGAAATGAAATTTAATCACCCATCACTGTTCTACCTTCAATGAGTTCAGCAACCCTAGGCAACTCTCAGCTTTTTCTGCAAACCTGTCCTGATTTAAAAACATGTGGAGGGAAGCATTCTCAAAGGCCCCTTTCAGCTCTTCTAGCTCACACATTTCACTTTCGGTAATTGTCACTGACCTGAACGAGCTCCTTTTATTTTAGTAACAACTTAACCTATGAGGTAGTACCAGTGTGTCTGTGAATTTTGGAGCCAGTCCCATTACTTTGCAATTACAGCTTACTGGAGTGTTTAAATTTTTTCCCTAAAGCCTGTGCCTCCACACAGCAGAGAGAAACTTGATTCCAATTAAAAGTCTGAATTTATAATTAAACCTAATTTTAGTTTTTGAACATTCAAGTAACATGTTTTCATAAAGTTCACTTTTTAGCCTTTCCATAATCCCTGCAATTTAATGCCTATTTTAGATCAGCTAGTCATATTTCAAGTAGGTTTTTGTAACTTTGTAGTTAAGGTTTACAGTTAACCTATTCTTAAATGAGCATTTTTTTTTCATTGATCTACTTTGGAACATCTCTGCTTCATGTGTAGGTTTGGCGCCACTGAAATGATGCCTAATGATTTTTCTTTTTCTCACAGAACAGAAAATGTTTCTTTTATCACCATTCCAAACTACACTGCAAAAAAGATTTTCTTTGGTGTATCTGCAGGTAATTCTACAGTGATGTGATTCCTGAAGATTTTTTTGCCAGGTTTTCTTCCATTGTCACCATCAATTTAGTAAAATATAAAGCAGTTTTTCATTTCTCAGATCCACAAGCAGTGCCTTCATTACTTAGTTCAATGTTTGTTTTACAGTACAGTATTTTTTTGGGGGGTGCTGGGAATCAAACCCAGGGACTTGTGCTTGTAATGCAAGCACTTTACCGACTGAGCTATCTCCCCTGCCCTACAGTACATTTTTTGTTTCATCAAAAATTGTGACTATCGAAAAAATGAAAAACGGGAGGTTCAAGATGGCGGACTAGAGGGTGGCTGCATTTCATGTTGCTCCAGGACTCAAGATTCAAAAGAGGAGATAGTGACTTGGGACCAACTCAAAGCCGCCGGGTGAGTTTCTCCCATAGGGGAGGCGTCCCCGATGGGGCAGTAGCCCCGGAACGCAGACAACTTTGTGAAGTAGAGTGACTCGGCGGGTCGCCCCTCCCCCACCGGAGCAGTAAACACGGACAGTGAAGCGGAGCGAAAAATGGCGGATTGAAGTTTCCAGGACCGCGGGCAGATTCTCTAACCTAAGGAGACTCGTCTGCGAAGGGTGAGGCTCCCAAGACCAGGAGGGAGGTCCGGGCACCTGGAAACATTGCCTGCGAAGGCTGCCCTGCCCAGGCGGCAAGACACACCTCCCCCGCTGGAGCAGTGAACTCAGAAAGTGGGGAACTTTGCAAAGGAGGTTGTGCAACACACCGCTTGGTTTTGAAGCGATCTGCCAGGGCTCCAGTGGCTGCCAGAGAAAGAGTGGCTGCCAGAGAAAGAGAACGTTGCCTGCGAAGGCTGCCCTGCCCAGGCAGCGAGTTGTTTGGATCCAGCAACCGCCTGAGCAATGGAGAGGGGACTGCCCAGAGGAGGTGGAGAGACAAGTTGAGGGGCGAAGTGAAGGTTCCAGGACTTTGGGCAGCTTCTCTAAGAAGGGACAACCTAAGGAGACTCGTCTACGAATGGTGAGGCTCCCAGGCCCAGTACAGCTACACAGAGACCAGCTGAGGGGTGGAGCAAAGGTTCCAGGACTTCGGGCAGCTTCTCTGAGGAGGGGCCACCTAAGGAGACTCATCTGCAAAGGGCAGGGCTCCCAAGCCCAGGAGGTAGGTCCAGGCCCCTGGAAACGTTGCTTGGGAAGGCTGCCCTGCCCAGGCGGTAGCTGTGGACTGAGGGGAACCTCTAGGAGGGGAACAGACTAGTGAGACCTCCCCACCGGGTGGGTCTTCCCCGCAGAGTGAGGTTTTCCCACAAAGACGGTAAAACCAGAGACACAGGCCCAAACAGGCATTGCCTCAGTCCGCAGCCTAGTTCCCCTTTGGATGACCATTGGTCAACAAGTAGAGGCACCTCTGCCCTCTAGCAGGGAATATACCCCACCTGAAGACCACCACCCCTAGAGAGGCAGCTACCTAGGGGAACACCGAAGTATCAACTTCCTCTAAGACTTCAGGCTACTGAAGGATAAGAGGGGATACACTAGAAATCTTCAGGGACATTATAAGTCAATAGAGGAAATCTGCAACATCTCTGCAGTCCACTGATACCTGAACAATATGAGAAAACAAGGGAAGAAAATGCCTCAAACAAATCTGGATGTTACATCAATAAAATCCAATGACAGCATGGCAGAAGAAATGTCAGAAAGGGAGTTCAGAATGTACATAATCAACATGATAAGGGAAGCAAACGATGAAATGAAAGAGCAAATGCAGGCATTGAATGAACACACCAATAGACAGTTAAAAGAGCAAATACAGGAAGCAAAAGACCATTTCAATAAAGAGTTAGAGTTATTGAAAGAAAAACCAAACAGAAATCCTTGAAATGAAGGAAACAATAAACCAAATTAAGAACTCCATAGAAAGCACAACCAATAGGATAGAACACCTGGAAGACAGAACCTCAGATATTGAAGACAAAATATTTAACCTCGAAAACAAAGTCGAACAAACAGAGAAGATGGTAAGAAATCATGAACAGAATCTCCAAGAACTATGGGATATCATGAAAAGGCCAAATTTGAGAATTATTGGGATTGATGAAGGCTTAGAGAAACAAACCAAAGGAATGAACAACCCATTCAATGAGATAATTTCAGAAAATTTCCCAAATCTGAAGAACGAAATGGAAAATGAAGTTCAAGAGGCTTATAGGACTCCAAATACACAAAATTACAACAGACCCACCCCAAGGCACATTATAATGAAAATACCTAACATACAAAATAAAGACAGAATCTTAAAGGCTGTGAGAGAAAAGAACCAAATTACATTCAGGGGAAAGCCAATACGGATATCAGCAGATTTTTCAATCCAGACCCTAAAAGCTAGAAGGGCCTGGAATAACATTTTTCAAGTCCTAAATGAAAATGGATGCCAACCAAGAATCTTATACCCAGCAAAACTTACCTTCAGATTTGACGACGAAATAAAATCCTTCCATGATAAACAAAAGCTAAAAGAAAATACAAAAAGAAAGCCAGCATTACAGAACATTCTCAGCAAAATATTCCATGAAGAAGATATGAAAAACAAAGAAGAAAATCAGCAAAGGGAGGAGATATCCTAAAGGAACTCTCAAATAAAGAGGAACCAAGTTGTGTCAAAAATAAGCAAATAAATGAATAAAATGAGTCAAATGACCGGGAATACAAATCATATCTCAATAATAACCCTGAATATTAACGGCCTGAATTCATCAATCAAAAGACATAGACTGGCAGATTGGATAAAAAAGAAAGATCCAACAACATGTTGCCTGCAAGAGACTCATCTCTTAGAAAGAGATACCCATAGACTAAAGGTGAAAGGATGGGAAAAAACTTACCATGCACATGGACCCAACAAAAAAGCTGGGGTATCCATCCTCATTTCAGATAAAGTGGACTTCAAGCCAAAGTTAATCAGAAGGGATAAAGAAGGACATTTCATAATGCTTAAGGGAACCATAAATCAGCAAGACATAACAATCATAAATATCTATGCCCCAAACAGTGGCTCAACCATGTATGTCAAACAAATCCTTCTCAATCTCAGAAACCAAATAGACCACAATACAATAATACTAGGTGATTTTAACACACCTCTCTCACCACTGGACAGATCTTCCAAACTAAAATTGAACAAAGAAACCATAGATCTCAATAACACAATCAATAATTTAGACTTAACAGACATTTATAGAATATACCATCCAACGAAGAGTGAATACACTTTCTTCTCAGCAGCACATGGATCCTTCTCTAAAATAGACCATATATTATTCCACAAAGCTAATGTTAGCAAATACAAGAAGATAGAGACACTTCCTTGTATTTTATCACACCATAATGGATTGAAACTAGAAATAAATGAAAGAGCAAAACAGAAATTACTCCAACACCTGGAGATTAAACAATATGCTATTATATGAGGAATGGATAACAGAAGATATTAGGAAGGAAATTAAAAAATTCTTAGAGGTAAACGAGAACAAAGATACATCATATCGAAATCTCTGGGAAACTATGAAAGCGGTACTTAGAGGAAGATTTATTTCATGGAGCGCATTTAATAAAAGAAGTAAAACTCAAAAAATAAATGACCTAACACTACAGCTCAAAGCCCTAGAAAAAGAAGAACAGACCAACACCAAAAGTAGTAGAAGACAGGAAATAGTTAAACTCAGAGCTGAAATCAACGAAATTGAAACGAAAGAAACAATACAAAAAATTGACAAAATAAATAGTTGGTTCTTTGAAAAAATAAACAAAAATGATAAACCTTTAGCCACACTAACAAAGAGAAGACGAGAGAAAACCTAAATCACCAAAATTCGGAATGAACAAGGAAATATCACAACAGACACGACTGAAATACAAAACATAATTAGAAGCTATTTTGAAAATCTATATTCCAACAAAATAGAAAATTTCGAAGATATCAACAAGTTTCTAGAGACCTATGAATTGCCTAAACTAAACGAGGAGCACATACACAATTTAAATAGACCAATTTCAAGTAATGAAATAGAAGAAGTCATCAAAAGCCTACCAACAAAGAAAAGTCCAGGACCAGATGGGTTCTCAGCCGAGTTCTACAAAACCTTTAAAGAAGAGCTCATTGCAATACTTTTCAAAGTATTCCATGAAATAGAAGAGGAGGGAACCCTCCCAAACTCATTCTACGAAGCCATATCACCCTGATACCTAAACCAGACAGAGACACATCGAGGAAAGAAAATTTTAGACCAATATCCTTAATGAACATCGACGCAAAAATTCTCAACAAAATTTTAGCAAATTGCATACAAAAATGTATTAAAAAGATAGTGCACCATGATCAAGTGGGTTTCATCCCAGGGATGCAATGTTGGTTCAACATCAGGAAATCAATAAATGTAATTCACCATATCAATAGACTTAAAGTCAAGAATCACATGATTATTTCAATAGATGCAGAAAAAGCATTTGATAAAATACAGCACCCCTTCATGCTCAAAACACTAGAAAAAATAGGGATAGTGGGAACGTTCCTTAACATTGTAAAGGCCATCTATGCTAAGCCCATGGCTAATATTATTCTTAATGGTGAAAAACTGAAAGCATTCCCCCTAAAATCTGGAACAAGGCAGGGATGCCCTCTTTCACCACTCCTATTCAATATCGTCCTTGAAACTCTAGCCAGAGCAATTAGACAGACCAAAGAAATTAAAGGGATACGAATTGGAAAAGAAGAACTCAAACTATCCCTATTTGCTGATGATATGATTATATACTTAGAGGAACCAGGAAATTCCACCAGAAAACTCTTAGAACTCATAGGTGAATTCAGTAAAGTAGCATGATACAAGATCAATGCTCATAAATCCAATGCATTTTTATACATAAGTGATGAATCTTCAGAAAGAGAAGTTAGGAAAACTACTCCATTCACAATAGCCTCGAAAAAAATAAAATACTTGGGAATCAATCTCACAAAAGAGGTGAAAGACCTCTACAATGAGAACTACAGAACACTAAAGAAAGAAATTAAGGAACACCTTAGAAGATGGAAAGATCTCCCATGTTCCTGGATAGGCAGAATTAATATTGTCAAAATGGCCATACTACCAAAGTGCTATACAGATTCAATGCAATTCCAATTAAAATCCCAATGATGTACCTTACAGAAGTAGAACAAGCAATCATGAAATTCATCTGGAAGAATAAGAAACCCAGAATTGCTAAAGCAATCCTTCGCAGGAAAAATGAAGCAGGGGGTATTGCAATACCTGAACTTCAACTGTACTACAAAGCAATAGTAACAAAAACGGCATGGTATTGGTACCAAAATAGACAGGTAGATCAATGGTACAGAATAGAGGACACGGACACAAACCCAAAAAAATATAATTTCCTCATAGTAGACAAAGGGGCCAAAAATATGCAATGGAGAAAAGATAGCCTCTTCAACAAATGGTGCTGGGAAATTGGAAATCCATATGCAGCAAAATGAAACTAAACCCATATCTCTCACCGTGCACAAAACTAAACTCAAAATGGATTAAGGACCTCGGAATCAGACCAGAGACCCTGCATCTTATAGAAGAAAAAGTAGGTCCAGATCTTCAACATGTCGGCTTAGGACCAGACTTCCTCAACAGGACTCCCATAGCACAAGAAATAAAAGCAAGAATCAATAACTGGGATAGATTCAAACTAAAAAGTTTTCTCTCAGCAAAGGAAACTATCAGCAATGTGAAGAAAGAGCCTACAGAGTGGGAGAAAATCTTTGCCAATCATACTTCAGATAGAGCACTAATCTCCAGAATCTATAAAGAACCCTAAAAACTCAACACCAAGACTACAAATAATCCAATCGACAAATGTGCTAAGAAAATGAATAGACACTTCACAGAAGAAGATCTACAAGCAATCAACAAACATATGGAAAAATGTTCAACATCTCTAGTAATAAAAGAAATGCAAATCAAAACCACCCTAAGATTCCATCTCACCCCAATCAGAATGGCGATTATCAAGAACACAAGCAACAACAGGTGTTGGCGAGGATGTGGGGAAAAAGGTACACTCATACATTGCTGGTGGGGTTGCAAATTAGTGCAACCACTCTGGAAGGCAGTATGGAGATTCCTTAAAAAACTTGGAATGGAACTACCATTTGACCCAGCTATCCCACTCCTTGGCCTATACCCAAAGGACTTAAAATCAGCATACTACAGAGATACAGCCACATCAATGTTCATTGCTGCTCAATTCACCATAGCCAGATTGTGGAACCAACCTAGATGCCCTTCAGTTGATGAATGAATAAAGAAACTGTGGCATATATATATAATGGAATATTACTCAGCCATAAAGATTGATAAAATTATGGCATTTGCAAGCAAATGGACAAAATTGGAGAATATCATGCTAAGTGAGATAAGCCAATCTCAAAAAACCAAAGGAAGAATGATCTCGCTGATAAGTGGATGATGATACATAATGGGGCGTGGGAGGGGTTAGTTTTAGGGTTAGAGTGAGGGTTAGGGAGGGGGGCAAGAATGGGGGAAGGAAGGACTGTATAGAGGGAAAACAGGGATGGGAGGGGTGGGGGGAAGGGGAAAAATAACAGAATGAATCAACCAACATCACCCTATGTAAACGTATGATTACACAAATGGTATGCCTTTACTCTATGTACAAACAGAGAAAGAACATGTATCCCATTTGTTCACAATAAAAAAAAATAAAAAAAAGAAAATGAAAAATGGCAAAATAAAAAATTAAATTTAGAGACTCAAAAAAAAATTGTGACTATCCTCACAAAAGGACTAAAAATTGCTTCTTTGTCTTTTGCATTCAACACTAGTGGGCTTTCAAAATATTATATTTTTAAATATTAATTATGTTTTCAGGTAGAGAAACATCTCCTATTGACACAGTAAATATATCAGTAAATGTGATTTTTCTCTAGGAACAACCAGGGCTAATCTTTTCAAATGAGAATATGCTCACCTAAAAAGTATAGCATTCTGATGCTATGGACTAGTGACTTTTCATTTCAGATTTATGTTAGGGAGAAGAAAAGATATGAATATCTAAGTGGCTTCAAAGTTTAAAAAAGCTCTTTAGAACATTTTCTTTTATGAAATTTATTGTTTAAGTATGTCTTAGTTTACTCATAAAATTGTTACTTGGACATCACATTTATTTAATTGCAATTGACAAGAGATTCTAAGGCAATTCTTATACAATTGAAAGCTAAAAGGAAAAAGCGATATGAATATGCATTCTTATTTTGTCTACTTGTAAAAAATAATAAAACTTTACTATAGAGTTTTTGATGCAAATTTTTGTCTTCCAAATATTTTCTCTTAATACTAAAAATATATAAATCATTTACATAAAACTGAATGCAAAGGAATGAACAGCTGGTTTTAGTGTGTATACATGCACAGTTCAGCATATGCAGGATTAAATATAAAAAATGTTCACATCCTTATTTGTTACAATGAAAACATTAAGAAAATTTCTTCACTGACAAGTGTTCAATGCATAAGAGCTAAGAGCATATAAAAACAAAAACATTAAAATTTACTTAATGTAACACAGATTTTCATACATACTTGAATATATAAAAAATGTTTTTAAAACATTAACATAAATGTAGACTATCCATGTGATAAAAATGCAAACTGAATGGACAGAGGCTTTCCAAATGTCCTTCTTTTGACACAGGTAAACTAGTCCAAGGGGACAAACTTGATCAGTTAATGAGTCCTTAATGGCAGACAGATGTTTTCAGAATTTCTGAGAGCTCAAAGAAAGCAATATTGGAGAAGAAACTCTGTCCAGACTGGGAATTGGCACTGACTTGTTGATTTTAAGCAGTGTGGGAACTTTGGGGTGCAAAAAAATTAAAATAATTATTACAAATCCACTGGAAAAAAATGAGGTTCCTTACAATCCCAATCGGACCACAGCAGTTTGATTCTCTCATCACCCCTGTGATGAATCAATTGCCAATACATTTTACAGAATAATTTACAGATGGCAATTGCAAGATTACCTAGAGAAAAGAATAAGGCCCATAAAATGTCCTTAATTGTTCTATATGAAAGGCTACTAGAAAAGAGTATGTAATTTAGATGTTGCTAAAGCATATTCAAATACTGTTTTTAAAAGGTTCTAGGCTATCTAGGAATGCCGATCTGTTTTAAATATTGAGGAAAAAAATTAAATCAGACTCTATAAATCTGTAAGTTCTAATACTATATTTTGGAATTTGTTATCAGTTTTCCAGAGCACTTCAAAGATGTTTCTCAGTAAACTAAAAATGTGGATTGTTTATCTTGAAATATTTATAAGAAGTATCTCTTGTAGAGTTGAAAAAGTATTTTTAAAATATTTTTATTGTTTTTATTTAGTTATACATGACAGCAGAATGCATTGAAATTCATTGTGCACAATTACTTTTTTTAATTTTAGTTGTTAATAGACCTTTATTTGTTTATATGTGGTGCTTAGAATCGAACCTAGTGCCCCACATATGCTAAACAAGCCCTCTACTACTGAGCTCTAAACCCCAGCACCTTAAAAAAATTTTCATTGATAATATCAAATTTATTAGGATGATGACTCATAAGAAAATAAAACTTAGTTTGTACTAATTTCTGTATCACTAGCAACTAAGATAATAAATGGCAGGATAACAAGGTATATGTTTTAGTGACAAGTGTCAAGTCTGAAGCAAATCCATCATCTGTGTTCCCAACTGAACAAGCTGAAGAAAAGCCCTACTGTTAATACCTGACTGTCTGCACCTAGATATTTTATTGCTTAGATGATACATGTCAAAATGATTTCCTATACTGTCTTGTAGCTTAATTTCTATTTAGCCCAGAGTAAGTTTAAATATTAAACTTCACTAAATATCAAACTATAGAGCCTGGCACCTGTTAGAAGTACAATAAATATTTGTAGAATAAGTAAATATATTTTTGCACTTTCAGACTATTCCAGTAACTTATTTACATCTTTGCTTTCTTACTTATCAAGGACTGTCATTTCATTTGATATCTAGGGACTACAAAGTAAGTTTAATTATCTCCATTTTACAAATGAGAAGACAGTTAAAGTTTGGATTACATAAAGGTCACAGCTAATAAATAGACACACCTAATTTTAAGCTCTGACTGGAATTTATCTGTACTAAATTTCCCATCTTCTAACTTTAGTAGAGGTAAAGTGGTGTCTTAATTACTGGTTCAGTTTATTCAAAGGTTATTGGTATATTTAAGGTTTTCCTTCTTTCCAGGTGCTTTAAAATTTTATTTTTTTCTAAAACATTATCCACTTCAACTGGTTTTCAAATTCTGCATATATACCTTACACTTTTATTTATGCTCATAACCACTATTCTCATTGATTTGAAGGGAACAATGGAGGAGAGCAGGCCTTGAATTTTCATTGTTAGGGGTGTTTTAATCTTTTGTTTGGGGATTTTGTCCACCTTGTTGATATTTTCAAAAGAATCCCCTTTGGTTTTATTAGTCTTATCTGTTGTTTTAAAGAGATCACTTACTTCTGCCCCTAATTCTTTATTTCTGTACACTCAATTGTCACAGTTCTTGATTAGCATGACTTTGACATGTTTCTTAGTCCTTATTATTGGTTCTTTACTACAGTCCCCCACTTTTCCTTTACATAATGAGTATTTCATGGAAATGGGGGTTCTAAAAGTACAAATTATGTTAAATGAAAGACATCCCGCAGGTGGTTCAGAATGTAGCTAATGTTGGGACACATGTATGGCAGAAGCCACCAGCAAAGCTGGAGTCCAGTGCTCCAGGTCAGATCCCATTTGTCCATGTACTTTATTCCCTCCTATTTCCTATCCTTTATCATCTAATCTATAGAGTAGTGATGGACAGATCAATTCTGTAGCATCAGAAGGATGTTTGAGATAGCCAGTCTGAGATAACCTGGGCAACTTTAAGAAACCAAAAGGAAAATGTGCTGGATAGAAAGGCACATCAGTTTCTGTCTGAAGGCAGTGTGTTGTGTGTGGGAAAGATGTGGGGGATGGGGGAAAGAGGAGGGGGATCACAGTTCTTTTTATGCTGCAGCATAGGCCAGACTTTTGTCCTCAGCCTACTTTTCTCCCTAGCCATATCTGCACCTGACAACCATTTCCATTTTAGATGTCCTGAGCCAATACTTCTTTTCCAAGAAAGCTGCTCTTCCCTGGTGCTCTAAGTCAGTGATAGTAGTTGTTAAGAATACAAACTAAATTTGAACCAGGTTATGCCACTCACTAGTGTGTGATCTTGGGTAAACTTGGCAATATCTCTGTGCCTTAGTTTCCTCAACTTTAAAATAGAACTACGAGTAGCATTAAATGAAAAATGATGATGAGTGGCCCAGACTGGCACATGGGAAGCCATCAATTCATGTTAGCTATTGTTAATAAAATATTGCCAGTATTCTCATCACTCAAGTTGCCTCTTCCTCATTTTTACTACCTACTTACTCCTCAAACCAAACTCAAGTTCTTCTCAATCTTCCTTCTGAAAGTCTTCCATATTGATTCCTATCTCCACTGTCCCTTCAGTATTTGAAGTAATATAATAAGTTTCTTCTATCTTACTATTCCTTCTACTTTCTATTGAGTTCTTCCTTCACATGGATATCACTCTTGAAGTTGTAACAATACATTAAGATGAAACTATTCAAGGCCCACGCCTACTTTTCAGAATTTATCTATTACCAGGTCTCTTCCTGAATATGCTTTCCCTATCCAAACTATGCAGATCTATTAAATTCTAAACTATGCTTTGCTCTCTATCAGAATCCTGTCCCTTCTCCCAGCTCATCTCAGGTAGCACTTCTTTCTCAGAAGTGCTTCTGAGAAGTGCTTCTTTCTCAGAAGTTCCTCTATCCAGTCCCTGGATGCAAATAATCCCTCAGTCCCTATGCACTTTGTTTACTCTCCTGTTAATTCACATGTTGTATATCTCTTACAGTCCTTTCTTGAGAACATTGCAGATAAATGCTGGCTTAGATTCATCAAATTAAAAATTTCAGCACACAGTCTCAAATGTAATTTTAACTGGTTCCACTGGGTTTCAACATGTATCTGTACATACTGGATGCATTTCAAATTTGATAAAAATCTTTTAAAAACGTTGGAGTGGAACAGATATGTAAGCTCAAAATGCCAAATTATCCAATTGTAAAAGATATTTTACTTTATTTTTAAATATGGATCTTTGATATTCAACACTTAGCACAGTGTCTTTGGCATCTATCTCTTTACTAAAATATATCTCAGTTTGAAAGTCGACCTCTGGCAGAACAGCTAGTGACTTTTATCCTTATTTGGAATTATTTAATATCTGCTATAGCCTGCTGTAATGATTGTACTTGAATGAACAATTAATGTATGTGAATGGCCACGTGCAGAATCTCCTCAGCTCTCTCAGCTGTCACACTCAGGTGTCCAGCCTATCTTTGTAAAGATCACAAAAGGAAATGTACCAGCATCACTTAAAGTTTGTTGTAGACTGTGTCTATTTTTTTTCCTTTGCGAGTACATCAATAGCATATGTAAAGAGGTTTGCTACTTTTAAAGGAGATTACTTTTATAAGTTTAGAGGGGACATAATCATAATCTGAACAGTGAAAATCCATCAATTACAATATCTCATTTCAGAAAATCTTCCTCATGTTTTCTTTTTGATCATTTAAAAAATTGCTGTGTTCAGCTATCCTTTTCATTGGGAGAGTAATAATATTTAAAAGGTGTAAAATTGTTTTCCCTAAGTTTCATGGTCCATCCAAAAAGGAGGTCCCAAGGCCATATAACCCATCTGCCATCCAGACTGTATTATATCAATTTTTTTGGTGGGATCTACCTTTTTAATGACACCAAGAGAAAACCATGTCTAATTTGGTGAAATTGCAATTGAAACTCTCAATTAGCTTTTAAATGCAGTAATAAAGCCAGGTACAGTGGAACTTGGCTATAATCCTAGTATCTCAGGGCTGGGACAAGAGGTTCACAAGTTTAAGACCAGTCTCAGCAACTTAACAAGACAGTGTCTCAAAAAGGGTTGAGGATATGGCTCAATGGTAGAGCACACCTGGGCCAATCACCAGTACCACCCCTCACCACACACAATGCAATTTATTCTGCAGATTTCTAAATGTAAATTAGGAACCACTGCCCTTCAGTGGTTCTCAAAGTATCACCCCTGAACCAAGAGGATTATTAGGCACATGAATGAAATGTTTATATCAGACCCTATCTAAGACCTAAGGACTTAGCAATCTTTATTTTAATACACCATCCAGGTTACTGAATGTTAATTTTCAGATCCCCTGGGTATATACATCCCAACTCCCAGAGATTCTGGTAATGTAGAGAAAAATGTGGACATGGACAATATTTATTGTTGGGAATATTGGACAAGAAAATTAGCATAGTTCCAGTTATTCCCCAAGGATTTCCTCAGATGTCACCAAACCATATTTCAATCATGTGGCAGAATCCCCAATAAGGAGGGAAAAGAGAGGCCATTCATTGTTTACAAATACTTGCTGAATTCCACAGAAGCTCTGGGTCCTGCCCCCAGAATCTCACTGTAGCCACACAAGTCCTTTCTGCTCTACTCATTCCCAGAGTTCTCCCATTCAAACCTTGAGCCTTTCAGACAATGAGGCCTTTTATCTCCTCACCAAAGATTAGGATGCCCAGGCTAAAGCTTTTTAATGTACTAGATTTATTCATTGTTAATTTTACTTAAAATTAGGTTTTGCTTCTTTTCCTAAATTAATATGGTTAAAAATCAATGTGTAGCAGTGTGTGATCAAAGCTTGATTTCATGTGATTGAAATAAGAGCCAGGGGAAAAAAAGAAACCCAATTGCTCACAGGACATAGTCACATTGTGGTAGCCTACCCCAAATCCAGTAGTAAGTCAGAGAAGTGAAATAGCAATTACAATCTCTTTAGCTCACCATTCTTCCAATGAGACTACATCTCATCATATATATCATACATCTGGTACAGATATGGTACTTATTATATGTAATTTTGACTAGCAAAATGACCAATTCAAAGGGTAAAGAGACTTGATTTTTTTTGACACTTACCTTCTTTTGGCATCTCTTTATGAATTCTTTGGCATGTTATCATTTAGAACATCTCTGATAATTACTGACATCATTTTTTTACCAACTAGCTAGATGCTGAGAGACACCATTGGGAACAGGACACAATTCCAGACTTGAGGGTCCACAGTCTACTGAAGTTTGCCAGATAAACAGGCAAAATGCTAAGTGCTAAATTGTGTGGGAGCCAAAGAAGTGCAACTAGCTTGAAATAAACCGCACTGGGGACACAGGATGCAAAGTAGATGAAACAACTCTGGGTTAGGTAGGGGGAGTTTGCACTGTGTCTACCCCCTGCTTTATTCCTGTCCCTAGGATCTGTCCTGCCTACACTCACATATCCAAATGATAAAATGTTTTGGTATCAAAGAAAAAAATCACCAATATCCACATGTTAGAAAGTGATACTACTGCAGTATTCTAACATGTAAGTGAATAATAAATAATGCTCTCTTCTTGCAGTGAGTTCTGTAAGATAAAGCAACTAAATCTTCATTTTTTAATTATTTTTATAGACTGCATTTTAATTCATTGTAGATAAATATGGTATGACTTTTTATTTCTATGACTGTGCACTCTGTAGATTCATACCATTCATTTAATCATACATGTATATAACATAATGATGTCTGCCTCATTTCAATAACTTTCATACCCAGCCCCTCCACCCTCACATTTCCCTCTAGGTAATCTAGTGTTCCTCCAGTCTCATCTCATCCCCCTCACCCCTATTATGTATCATCATCCACTTATAAGAGAAAACATTCAGCCTTTGGTTTTTTGGAATTGGTATATTTCACTTAGCTTGATATACTCCAGTTCCATCCATTTATATGAAAATGCCAGAATATTATTCTTTATGGCTAAATATTATTCCATTGTGTATTTATACCACAGTTTCTTTATTCATTCAGCTGTTGAGGGGCATGTAGTTTGGTTCCACAATCTAGCTATTGTGTATTGAGCTGCTATAAACATTGATGTGACTGTGTCACTGTAGTATGCTAATTTGAAGTCCTTTGGGTATAAACTGAGGTGTAGGATACCTGGGTCAAAAGGTGGGTCTATACCAAGTATTCTGAGGAATCAATCTCCATATTACTTTCCAGAGTGACTGCACCAATTTGTAACTCCAGCAGTAATGTAGGAGTGTGCCTTTTCCCCCACATCCACACCAACATCTATTATTGTTTGTGATCTTGGTAATAGTCATTCTATTTGGAATAAGATGAAATCTTACAGTTGTTTTACTTTGCATTTCTCTAATTACTAGAGGTGTTGAACACTTTTTCTTCTATTTATTAATCACCTGAATATCTTCTTCTGTAAAGTATCTGTCCAGCTCCTTGGCCTATTTATTGATTGGGTTCTTTGTATTTTTGGTGTAGAGTTTTGTAAGTTCTTTATAAATTTTGAAGATTAGTGCTCTATCTGAAGTGTGTGTGGAAACGATTTTATCCCCTCTGTAGACCCTCTTTTCACATTATTGATTGTACCCTTTGTTGAGAAAATCTCAGTTGAGTTTCATGCAGGGTGAGAAATAGAGGTTTAATTTCATTTTACTGCATATGGATTTCCAGTTTTCCCAGCACAATTTGTTCAACAAGCTACTTTTTTTCCATTGTATGTTTTTGGCCCCTCAGTATAGTATTAGGTAGCTGTATTTTTGTGGGTTTCTTTCTGTGTCTTCTATACCATTGTTCTCCCTGTCTATTTTGATGCAATACCATGCCATTTTTGTTACTATTTGCTCTGCACTATAGTTTAAGATCTGGAACTATGACACCTCCTTCTTCATTCTTTCTGCTCAGGATTGCTTTGACTATTCTGGGTCGTTTATGCTTCCAGATGAATGTCCTGATTTCTTTTTCTATTTCTGTAAGGAATGTCATTGGGATTTTAATTTGAATTGCATTGAATATGCATAGTGCTATTGGTAGAATGGCCATTTTGACAATATTAATTCTGCCTATCCAAGAACATTGGAGATCTTTCCATCTTCTAAGGTTTTCATTCACTTCTTTCTTTTAGTGTTCTGTAGTTTCCATTGTACAGGTCTTTCACCTCTTCTGTTAGATTGATTTCCAAGTGTTTTTTTTTTTTTTTCTTTTTCTTTCTGAGGTTATTGTGAATGGAGTGGTTTTCCTAATTTCTCTTTCAGAGACTACATCACTTATGAATGGAAATGCATTAGATTTTTGTATATTGATTTTATATCCTGCTACTTTGCTGAATTTTTTATTAGTTTTAAAAGTGTTCTGGTGGTGGTTTTGGATCCTATGAATATAGAATCATGTTATCAGCAAATAGTAATAGCTTGACTTCTTCTTTTCCTATTCATATTCCTGTAATTTCTTTAGTCTGGCTCTGGCTAGTGTTTCAAGATGATTTTGAATAGAAGTGGTGAAAGAGGTTATCCCTGCCTTGTTACAATTTTTAGAGGATATGATTTTAGTTTTCTCCATTAAGAATGATGTTGTCTGTGGGCTTAGCCTAGACAGTCTTTACAATGTCAAGGTATATTTCTACTCTACCTTTATTTTCCATTGTTTTGAGCATGAAGGGGTGCTATATTTAATCAAATGCTTTTTCAGCACCTATTGATATAATCATATGATTCTTAACTTTAAGTCTACTGATGTGATGATTTATGTATTAATTTCCAGATGTTGAACCAACCTTCCATCCCTGGTATAAACTCCACTTGATCATGGTGCACTGTCTTTTTATATGTTTTTGTACATGATTTGCCAGGATTTTTTTTAAGGATTTTCGCATCTATGTTCATCAGGGATACTGGGTTAATGTTTTCTTTCCTTGATAAGTGTTTGTCTGATTCTGGTATCAGAGTGATATTAGCTTCAAAGAATGAGTTTGGAAGGGTTCCCTCCTTTTCTATTTCATAGAATACTGTGAGGAATATTTCTATTAGTTCTACTTTGAAAGTCTTATAGAATTCATCTGAGAATCCATCTGGTTCTGGGTTTCTTTGGTGGGCAGGCTTGTGATGGCTTCTTCTATTTCTGTGCTTGAAATTGATCTGTTTAAATTGTGTATGTCCTCCTGATTCAGTTTTGGAGGATCATCTCTTTCTAAAAAATGTCAATGTCTTCAATATTTTCTATTTCATTGGGGTATACATTTTCAAAGTAGCTTTTAATTATGCTATGTATTTCAATGGTGTCTGTCATGATATTTTCTTTTTGTCATGAATTCTAGTAATTTGAGTTCTTTTCTCTTTTCTTTGTTAGTGTGGGTAAGGATTTACCTATTTTGTTTACTTTTTCAAAGAACCAACTTTTTCTTTTGTCCATTTTTTGAATCGTTTCCTTTGTTCCAATTTCATTTATTTCAGCTCTGATTTTAATTATTTCCTGTCTTCTACTTTGGGTATTGATCTGTTTTTCTTTTTCTAGTGCTTTTGAGATGTAATGTTAGGTCATTCAGTTGTTGACTTTTTATTTCTTTAATGTATGAGCTCAACACAATGAACTTTCCTCTTAGTACTGCTCTGAGAGTGTCCCAGAGATTTTTCTGTTGTTTTCTTTCACCTCTATGAAATTTTATTTCCTTCCTGATGTCTTCTGTTATCATTGCATCATTCAATAGCATATTATTTAGCTTCCAGTTGTAGGAAATTTTTTTTAATTTTATCATTGATTTCTAATTGCATTCCATTATGATCTGATAAAACACAAAATAATGTCTCTTTTATTTTTTGTATTTACTAATGGTTTCTTCATGGCATAGCATATGGTCTATTTTGGAGAAGAATTCAGGAGTTGCTGAGAAGAAAGTGTATTTGCTCAAAGATGGATGAAATATTCTATACATGCCCATTAAGTATATATCATTGATGGTGTTATTTAATTCTATAGCTTCTTTGTTCAGTTTTGGTTTGGAGTATCTATCCAGTGGTGAGAGCAGGATGTTAAAGTCACCCAGTATTTTTGGGTTGTGATATATTTTATTCTTCAAACTTAGAAATGTTTGATGTACGTGAATGCATCATTGTTTGGGGCATAAATATTTAAAATTGTTATGGCTTGCTAGTTTATAATTCCACTAATTGTATGAAATGTCCTTCTTTATCCCTTCTGACTTATATTTGAAGTCCACTTTGTCTGATATAAGGATAGAGATACCTGCTTTTTTACTGAGTTTATGTGCATGGTATGTTTTTCCCCATCCTTCACCTTTAGTCTGTGGATGACTTTTTCTATGAGATGAGTCTCATGAAGGCAGCATATTGTTGGGTATCTCTTTTTAACCCAATCTGCCAGTTTATGTCTTTTGATTAATGAGTTTAGGAAGTTAACATTCAGGGTTACTATTGTGATATGGTTTGTATTCCTGGTCATTTTGGCTTATTTTCAGCTTTTAACTTGACTTGGTTTGTCCTTTGATTGACTTTTTCTTTAGGGTAGTTTCTCCATTTTCAGACTTGTATTGTTTTTTATTTCCTACTCATGAAATATTTTCCAGAATATGTTCTCTACTGCAGGCTTTCTATTTGTATATTCTTTTAGCTTTTGTTTATCATAGAAATATTTTATTTCATCATCAAACCTGAAGGTTAGTTTTGCTGTGTATAAAATTCTTGGTTGGCATCCATTCTCTTTCAGAGCTTGAAATATATTGTTCCAGACTTTTCTTGCTTTTAGGGTCTGGGTTGAGAAATCTGCTGATATCTGTGTTGGTTTCTACTTATATATAAAATCTGATGATTTTCTATCACAACCCTTAAAATTTTATCTTTATTTTGTATGAAAGTATTTTTAGTATAATGTGCCCTGTTGTGGATCTCTTCTAAATTTGGTCTTTTAATGATGTCCCATAATTCTTGGAGATTCTGTTCATGATTTCTTAACCATGTTCCAAGTTTGGTCAACTTAATTTTCAAGATTAAATATTGTGTCTTCATTGTCTGAAATTATGTCTTCCTTGAGATCTAGTCTGTTGGTGATGCTTTCTAATGAGTTTTTAATTTGGTTTATTATTTCTTTCATTTCATGTGTTTTTTTCAGAATTTCAATCTCTTTATTGAAGTGCTCTTTTCCTTCCTATGTTTGCCCCTTTAACTGTTTTTTGGAGTGATCATACATTGCCTGCATTTGCTCTCTTATTTTTTTTCTTCATAGATCACTTTGATTATGTAGATTCTAAACTCATTTTCTGTCATTTCTACTGCCATGCTTTCATTGAATTATATCAAAATAGCATCTTGGTTTGTTAGGGACTTTTTCTTCCCCTGTTTTGTCATGTTGTTCCTGTATCTTCCCCTGTAGCAGTGAAGATCTGAAGTATTTCAGCTTCCCTCTGTAGATTTATCATTAACCTGCATGTTTACAATACCTCTCCTTTGAGGGGGAGATCAATATTAGCAGCACCCTGTACAAACAATATGCAGTTCATTGTTTTTAACCAAATGCCCTGGATACTCTTTTTTTCTTTATTTTTTTTAAAGTCACAGAAGAAGAACTTGATTATGATTTAGAAGTATGCAGGTAACTTTTCTAACCCAGTAGGGGAAAACTGCTGCTATTTTTACTTTTGAATTTATTTCAAGTAAACCAGTCTGTTGAATAACTGGATTATTATGTTTTTCCTTAAGTTTTTTACTTCCCTTAAAAATGTCAAACTTTCATAGTCAAATTAAAATATACTAAACACTTCAAGAACTAATTGTTGCACTTATAGGCAGCTGACATAAGTACAGCATTTGTGCCACAATAGAAATGTCTACCTCTAAAATGGTGTGCAGCCCAATCCCTATGAACCCCCTTTGTAAATGAACATGTTTACCAAATAAGAGGCAGAATCCACCATCTTAAGTCTCTGCAGGACTGAGATAAAGGACATCCTTAGAAGTTCTATGTTTACAAGTTCATTTCCAAACACTCACCTGGAGCAGCATGTTTGGCTCTTGCCATCCCGTAGGGCTCAGTGGACCAATGAGACTAAGGCTACTCCAGAAGAGTATGCTGGAGAGCAGTGAACTCAAAATCAGAAGCAATCCATTTGGTGTTTGGGAACTAAAGCACATAGATAGTTCTTGATAGAGGTTCACTCTAGTATGATCAACAGAGCAGCATAGTGGTTAGGTTCCCTCCCATGGACCAAGAAGCAGACCGCACCATAATAGGAAAGCTGGGCAATGTTATTCCTTCAAGGCTGTGAACATTTTTTTCTGCTTTGCTAAAAATTTTAGCAACTTATAAAGGAAAGAGTTATTGATATTCTTGTGGAAAACTCAAGTTTGTTGCAACTTCTGTCCAAAAGGTTTCTTCGACTTGCCTCCCATACCAAATTAAAAAAAAATTAGTATACAGGCCAAATGGGAATCCAGGAAGGGGCTTTCTTTATTTTTTCTTAATTGTTTTTCTACAGTGGACACTACTTAGATTATAAATACACAAAGCACACATACATATTTTAAAATAAATTCTTCTCTCCTTCCATTATTGACCAGTCCTTTAATAGCGTAGAGTCTGCTGTTAAAGTACCCTGTCAAAACTTCTTAAAAAGCTCTGAGCTGGGTTTTCCAGGTTTCACTCTGGATGTAAGATTGGTGAAAATTCAGTACCCTGGCAATGGTGATAGGTGTATGGGGCAATTCTTGTCAGGTAGGATGTAGAGCCAGCACTTCTGAGTCTCTCAGGAGAGTGCCACACTGGCATTCACTTTTACACAGGCAGCAGGAGTCCTGGCCCACAAGCCAGAAAGAGAAGAAACACGTTTCACTGGCTGGTAAGTCTGCAGGGCTCTTATTCTCAGCAGAGGCACACTCCCCAGTCCAGGGTGCAATGAAGGATTGTCAAAGTCTAAAAAGAGAGTATTCAGCATGGCAGGGTAGTGTACATGCCTGTGATCTCAGCAACCTGGGAGACTGAGGCAGAAGGATTACAAGATTGAGGCCTATCTCTGAAATTTAGCAGGGCCCTGAGCAATTAAATGAGACCCTATATCAATACTACCACTATCAGTACTACTATTAATAATAATAATAATAATAATAATAGCAATAATAATAATAATGAAGAAGTGAGGTAGCTCTCAGTGATAAATTGCCCTGGGCTCAATGTCCAGTAACAAAAATAGGACAGTTTTCAAAAGCACAGAACAGCTAATTTTCTCACAAACTAGATCAAAAACACACACATTGCTTTCTGATTATCTAAGTGATAATTAAGCATTAGAATTAGGATTTTCATTGTCTAAAATCGGTACCCACATCTGTCTGGACATAAGATGATGCAAATTGCTGTCCAAGGGATAAATACCTCAGAATCCACTGCCTTGTGCAAGATGTTTGAAATGCCTTCTACAATGTATGCAAATAAACTTTGTGAAATGACATTGCCTACTCCTCTCATGCATCTCTGTTCTCCCTAAGTACCCTGGGGTCTTAAAGAACTGTTTGGTTCCTTTTAAAAGAAAATTCCTATAAATCCTGCCTTGAGTTATCTCTGGAACAGCGTGCTTGTGGAGTCAGGCAGGCAAGGTTGACCAGGGAAAAGTGCTAAAGAAAGAAGCCACAAGAAAAATCTATGGAATCACTTCCTCTACCCAGAATGCTTGTTTTAACAAGTGGCCATAAGAAGCTCCTGAACCTGCAGGCTGCCAGGAAAGGAAGCACCCGGGCATTCACTTGGAAGTGGAAGGACCCTCCTATAAGGATCTCACTTTTCATCTCCACTCAATTTTCAAAGTAGTTACTGAATCAAGTAAAAAGCCCACATGTTGGCCAAACAAGGTGAGTTGGCCTTGATCAGATGTGCCCATCTAGGCCCTTGCCCACAGCCCTTTTCCAGGATCATGCTTTCCAATGCCTTCTTATCTGTTCATTGTTTCTTTTGCCCATCAAAAAACCACCCCCTCAAAGGATACTTTCCTTATCTTCCCCAAATCAGTTTTGCTTTCTCTCCCTGTTTTATCTTTAGGACACAGTATAATCACTTTTTTTCCTTAACATTAAGCATGTTCTGCCTCATATTATGGTATTTTGCATATCTTTCTGCTACTTTTTTGTACTCTTTAAAAGGCATCAGCTCATCTTTATTCCTCCTGTAGTACTCAGGCCCTCGATACTTGACCAGCTGAAGCCATGCACAACTCTGCGTGTGTCCCATCCCATTCCCTCACTCTTCACTGGCATCTCTACTTCCAATGCCCATGTTCAAATTAGAACTCATCATCATCTTTCTACATTCAGTGTTTTTTAAAACTTTATTTTTTGTCAACTCTATCATTTGTCCCCTCCATGAACACTGAGGGTACAAGTATGTTTCAGATGCCACAAACAAGGTTAAAACAAGGTGGGATCACTGTGCTCATGGCTCTGTCTACCACCCCACAACCCAGTTGCCATGATGCGTAATATCATGGCCTCTGAACCTTCCTGGAGTTTATGCTCCTGGGTATCCCCTCATTTCCATTCCTTATGCATTCATCTCCTATCACTTTACAGAAGGTATCCTACACAGTTACCTAAACCAGTCCACCTGTATCAGGTACCCATTCCCCATTGGTTCTGCACACTGCCAACAAACTGTCACTGTAAGACAGCATATTCATTCAAAAGTCACAGTTTCATGGAGGAAAAAAAGACAGCATCCTTAGCTTGAGATCTAGGTTCCCCTTTAATCTGGTTTTGGATACTCCCTAACTTCCCTTTGTGAGCATCACTTTGATTATCCTGAGCTCATCTAACACACAGAGAGCCACAGAATTCCAAACTACCTGTCTTTCAACACTCATCCCACAACTTCCTTGACCACCCAGCCCCTAGTTCTCTGGGCTCCAGACCCTCTCCAAGAGTGACCATATCCACTTCCATGGTTCTAACTGCACCTCACATGTTGATTTCCTAACTCTTCTTTAGCCCCAAACACTCCTCTCCAGCTACAGCTGAATTCTTTCACCCAAATGTCCTACAATCTCCTCAACTCAACATGGTCCCAAATGAACTCTTAACTCTACCCATGAGCTTACTCTGTCCGTTACCTTCTTCATACTCAACTTCTGGCTTTCTCCCAACCCCAAGTTAGTCCCCATTTCCCACTGATGGCATTCCCTAAGTCCCTCAGAGACATGTCCTCTGTCCCTGTCCCACATCCTCACTGCCTCTCACCTGGAATATTATGATAGCACCCTAACTGGATCCAGCTTCTCCCTTCCCAATCCATGCCTTCAGGGTGATTTCAAAAACAGTGAAGACTCATGCCCCTTGGACACTGGCCACTTCCTTATCTCCTGTCACTCCCTTTCCTTTTTGATTTATCCTCCCATCTTACTGAGCTTTTGCACCTCCCCAATGCACAAAGCTTGTTCACATCCGTGTCTTGTTTCTAGCTGATCCCTGCCCACACTCTCCCTCACTCTGTCTACCAAAAAATTCCTCCTGATTCTTTGATGCCTAGCCCAATGTAATCACACCCCCTCCACAAAGTCTTTCATTAAGTGAACTCTCTTTAGCAAAATTTATGCTACCTTCTTAGTGTTCCTTGTGTGCCTTAGTATGCCTTTATGTTGCATCTGAGTTGTTATATTAAGCTACTTGAGCTAAGTTATGAGTGCCTACCAGGGACTGTTTATACATGTCTTTATACCAGCTCTAAGCACAACAGCATATACATGATAGGTGTTCAGTTCATACTTGCTGAATTGAACTGAGGTACTTTTCTGCATGGTGTATTGCTATCTTACATGTATATGCCTTGTTTCATTGGATAGGTCCTAAGGCCATAAAAACACACTTGTCCTTCTGGTGTGTCTTTTCATTTTCTGTACATATAATAGAAAATGTAATGTTTTATTTCAATCTTTCTAAAAAAAATAATCCTTGAAGGCTACATCCCTTTCCTATTTTCACCTAACAAGTTAGTAAAGATCATGCGCAATTAACAAGTCTCAATAATGTCAAGTTACTGCCCAAACTGGTCTAAAACTATCACTACCATTCAATAGCTCCAATATTCAAAATCTTTTTTGGATGATTATTTTCTACTGTATCAAAATTTCCTTCTGAGTGAAGCACAGTGGTGCACACATACATTCCCCATAGCTCTGGAGCCTGAGGCAGGAAGAATGTGAGTTCAAACCCAGTTTCAGCAACTTAGCAAGACCCTTTCTCTAAAAATATAAAAATGGCCAGGGGATGTGAATCAGGGTTAAGTGCCCCTGAGTTCAATCCCTGGTACTAAAAATAAGTAGGTATTTACTTTTGACTTCTTCTATACCATGACTGCACTAACACTAATTTATTAATATTGTTTCTCCAAATCCCAAAATTAATTTAGGTTCCCCTAGAGACCAAAGCCACAGCAAGCACAGGAGGCAGTGGTCAGAGATGATCTCCAGGAGGAGTGGGACAAACATGCATGCGCACTCTACCCAACCCATGAAAATGTGTGAGCAATCCAAGATCGTCACCCCACCCATTGGCTAACTTGCATGGGGAGCCCCAGTGTTGCACCTCTGCCCTCCACTTCCTACTGGGCCTGAGTCCCCTTTTCCCACTCATGCCCTCTTCTCACACACCCTCTGGCTCAGGGAAGCAGGAACAATGGACACCAGTGTCCACACACCAGCACATGCAGGGCCATGTCCAAGGCAAGGAGCGACATCCTGCTGAGGCTGTGGGCCAGGTGTGGGCTCTTTCTCCTCCTGGATTGTGCTCTGGATGCACTGAGCTGACAGGAGGGCTGGGGGCGTGGTGCCTTGCTGCACATGTGTCACCTTCTCCCTGTGACCTAGAATGGACACTTCCACCTGTTTTCCTGAGGACAGCAAGTCAGTGAGAGCAGCAACTTCTATTGAAATGATGCAACCAAAGGCATGGAGTGCAATCCCTAGTTTAAAAAAGAATGTGTCCAATGTAAAATTAATTTTGTTTTCTATCTTTGCAGTGGCAAGCATGTGCAGTCTCTGCTATGTGGATGGTGAAGGCAGGAGGATCCCAAGTTCTAATCCAGCATGGGCAACATGGTGAGATCCCATCTCAAAACAAATACATGAAGGGCTGGGTATGTAACTTCATGGTAGTGTGAGTTCAATCCCTATTTCTGCAAAGAATAATAACCATAAAATAATAAAACTAACAAAATAACAATTGCAACAAGATAATTTGTATCTATATAAAATATTATAAATTTAACAGTTCCAGTATCCAATGGAAATTATCAGGAATGCCAAAATATCAGGAAACTATGATGTATAAAGAGCAATAAAATAAATCCACAAAAAGTGACCCATAAATAAGTAAACTAATAAATACTCTAAACAATTATTAAAATGCACATTTCATATATTCAAGATAGAAATTGTGATGACCTTCTTATGTTAAAAATCAAATATAAAAATAAACCTCAAATGAGAAAAATACAGTGTATGTAGTGTGTGTCATTAATAGTTGACTAGACATCACAGAAAGAAACTTTAACCTGAAATAGAGAAACACTGCAAAAAATTATGTGAGTAGGCAAAATATTTTTATGTAAAATGAAAGATAAACTATAAAAAAAGACTACTTAAAAATAAAAATTTCTGAGATTTAAAGACATTCTAAATGAACCACACACAAGAGCAAAATATGTACAAACAATACATTTATGCATGACAGGTGTAGAACCTTCAAAGCTCAATAAGTAATAACCCAGTTAGTGTACAATTTTTTTAAATTCCCAAAATATTGGAACAGACAATTCAAGAAAGAGATAAAAATGCAAAGAAAAATTTCAAAGGATATTCAACATTGTTAGACACTAGAAATGCAAATTAGAAAGAGAATAATATATCAGTACAAAACTTATAATTAGTCCAAAATTTTCAGAAAATTAACTGGTTTATGATTTGGGAAAAAATATTTGAACCATGTTTCTCTGTTATACACAAAGTACTAGAATATTTACTCTCATTCTCTAGGTAATGGTGATAATCAGTGCTATTCTGATGTCTGACAAATAGTGCTAAACAACTCTTCAGAGAAATAATGGAAACATTATTATGAGGTAATAAGATAAAAAACTATGATAAAATATATTTTTTCAATGTCTGCAATAAAAATATGAAAAATGTTTTACATATTGCACGTGCAAGACCCTGAGTTTGGTCCTCAGCCCTGAAAAAAAATAAGAAGTTTAAATTTTTACTATTAATAATAAAGAGACATATATAAAACATCCTCTTATAAGATTATGAAGTTGACATAGTCATGTGTATGAATAAAATTTCCAATGAATGTAGTGTTTCAGACATTCAAAGAAAGTGGTGCAGTTTTAAAGAAAATACATTCTGGCCTCAATATAATTTCATAAAATCTTGCACTTTCTTTCCAATTTATTTTAGTTTTTCCACATTTTTATTGGTGATATATAGTAATTTTATTTTTCATCTTTCTTTGATGTTTCCAGATGACCTATGGCAAGTAACTTAGTTACCTGTGTAATTTCTACTATTCGCCAGTGAGTATGGTCTGCTTATTTTGGTAACAAATAAACTTGTTAAATGTCTTCTTGATTTAATCATTTATGTATTCATTTTAAGGAAACGTATTCAAATATATGTTGAATGCCACATTTTCTTCTGAACTTCTGTGCTTACACTTGTAAAGAGCATCTCAATTTCAACCCATCCATAATTCACACTGAAACCCCTGCCTCAAAGTAAATTTGGAAAGTGAAAGGTTTGCCCTATTTTATTGATTCATACTCATATCTAGTTTCTAAGTTAAAAACACAAAGTTACAATTTCCACTAATAAGAAAATGAGATGTCCTAATTTTGTTATAAGCCAGAAAATGGAAGAGAGGAGTTTTTAAAAAAGCTATTCAAATAACAGTTCCAAAAGAACAGAGAAAACAGTTTAAAAAAGAATTGCTCCTAACTTCTAAGTGTACATTTCAACCCTCCATTCAAAGTCCCAGGAGCATGAGCACCAAGGTGCTTTACATTCCCTACCAGTTAAGGAGCAGCAGCTATTCTTACACTTCCATACTTGTCCTCCAAATTTCCTAACTTTGCATTGTCCTTCTTTTCTCATCTGGAGCCAACATAGTTTCAATGTGAGCAATATATGTTCTCCTCCATTAACTTCCATTATAAAATACTGTGACCTTTTAGAGCTGGAAGAAAATTTCCCAAGTGCTTCTTATGCATAATTTCGGTGTCTTAGGGAGTGTTTCTCAGGACCAGTCCTTTTGTCTAGCATTTTTTATATTCAAGGAATTCTTTTAAAAATAATTCTCTCTGAGAGATTTCTTGGATTCTAGAATTTTCATTCAATGTCATTTTTTTTAAAAAAAATTATAGCCTACAAGGTGTGTGTTTTCTGCCTATTTCAAGTCCTAATAAATTGGATATCATTTCCTCTTCTACATCTTTTCTTGCACCAAGTACACAATTCTACCTAGTTTCTCCTGAAAAGCTGTTTTCTTAGTCATTTTGCTAAGTGCAATCTGTTGTCATTGAACTTGCTTTCCAGACTACAGCAAAATAACATTATGCAATGGAAATACAAATGTCACCCACCAGATCAGCACACTGCTTCAAAAATTTAATGATTTTCTTTTGCTAAAATATTTCTACTGGTATCTCTAAGATAGAGAAAAGGAACAAATGTGATTTGGCCCTTGACTATTTTTTAACATTATCTCCATTAGTACCCAGCCTAATATGCATTTCCTGATTTTCCAGTAATGTTTGCCAGTGACTCTAATAATTTATGTTGTCTTTCTGAGGACATTCTATCATTCCTAAAAGAATATTTGCACTTCTCCTCACCTACCTGTTACAAACCCTTCATACTTTGATCTATTTGTGATCCAGTTGAGAAAACTTTTTCTCAGTCATTAGACTAAGATTATAATCTATCATTTGTGCTCTCACAGCATATGGGAGAGATTAAGTACTCATGGTTCTTAGTATAGGAAGGTGACTATTGTCAAAAATAATTTACATATTTCAAAAGATGAAACAGAAATTTGAATATTCCCAACACAAGATATGATTCACATTTCAGGTGGTAGATTTTGTAAGTACCCTGATATTTTTACAAATCAAAATATCATATGTGTGTCCCAAAAATGTGTACAATCATCATGTATCATTTAACAATTTTTAAATGGATAAATACTAAATACATGTTTGGGAAAGGTAGAATTGTGACTAGTCCCAAGGGTATATTGAAGGGTGTCATTTCATAGAAGTGGTCAGTGATGGATACCACATGCCTCATCAAGAGCTGATCTTTTACTGTCATGGTTCCTTCTCAGTTTGTAGTGATTTATGGATTTCAACTCATCTGTCTTCATTCTTCTCTTACATACTAATATTTTATGGTCTTCTTTGCTTCTATAGGTTTTCTCAAGAAAATTTTTTACCATTTCTATATTTTTATTTATCTCCCTTTTAACTTCATTTATCTCTAATTTATATTTCCAGAAGTAATTTTCCTCTTGACTCCTGCATTAGATTCTTACTACTCTAATAACTCTCTTCTTGGATATTTTATAAATAGCTCAACTTCAACTAGTAACACATATGACATGCTTTTCTTATTTGGGGGGGACTGGGGATTGAACCCAGGGGCACTTGTACACTGAACTACATCCCCAGACCTACTTTGTATTTCTTCTAAGGTTGTCTCCAATTTTCTTCTTTAGTGTTCTTTAGTTTTCATTGTATAAGTCCTTTACAACTTTTGTTAGGTTGATTCCCAAGTATTTTATTTATTTTGGGGATATTGTAAATGGTATCATTTTCCTATTTTTTTCAGCAGTTTGATCATTGTAGATAAGAATATCATTGATTTATGGTTATTGACATTGTATCCTATTTTGCTCAATTTATTTATGAACTCTAGAAGTTTTGTGGTGGATGCTTTTTTCTTCTTCTAAATATAGGATCATGTAGTCAGCAAACAGAAATAATTGGAAATCTTGTTTTCCTATATATATATTTTAAAATTTCCTTCTTTTGCCTAATTGCCCTGGCTAGAGTTTCAAGGACTCTGCAAAATGATAGTGGAAAAATTGGGCATGCTTTCTCTTCCTGTTTTTAGAGAAAATGCTTTCAATTTTTCTCCTTTTGTATAATTTCTTCCTTTGGTTTATCATATATAACCTTTACAATGTTAAGGTAATTTCCTTCTATCCCTAGTTTCTCTAGTGAATTAAAAATGTGTGTTCTATTTTTTCAAATGCTTTTTCTATATCTCTTGAAATAACCACATGATTCTTGTCCTGATGTCCATTTATGTGTTGCATTACATTTACTGATATCCATATGTTGAACCAAGATTGCATCCCTGGGATAAAACCCACTTTATCATGATGCACTTGATCTTTTTATGTGCTTTCCTATGCAGTTTGCCAGCATTTTAAGAAATTTTGTATCTATGTTCATCAAGTATATTGGTCTGTAGTTTCTGTTTTAGTCAACTTTTTCATTGCTGTGACTAAAAGACACAACCATAATAATTGCAGAGGAGGAAATGTTTGAGGGCTCATGGTTTCAGAGGTATTAGTCTATGGAAGTTTGGCTCCATTCCTTGGGACTTGAAGCAAGGCAGAATATCATGGAAGAATTGTGTGGAAGAGATATGCTGCTCTCATCATTATCAGAAAGGGAGAGAGAGAGAGAGAGAGAGAGAGAGAGAGAGAGAGAGAGAGACAGAGAGAGAGACAGAGAGAGAGAGTCTCCACTCACCAGATACAAAACTTATACCCCAAAGTCAGGCCCCATTGTCCCACATTCTCCAGCCATTCCCTACCTGCCTTCAGTTACCACTCAATTCAACCTGTATGTGATTAATTCCCTTATTGTGTTAAGGCTCTTGTAACCCAATTCTTTCTTCTCTGAATATTCTTGCTTTGTCTTTGCCTGGTTTCCTCATTAATTCATTGTATTTATGAACTGCAGTGTGATGTTTTAATATACACAAATAATGCATAATGGTAAATCTCTCTAATTTACAAATCCATCATCCCATTTACCTGCATTTTGTGCAGAGATATTTGAAATGTAATCCCTTAGCAATTTTAATCATACCATACATTATTATTATTAACAATGAGCATAAAAATATTTCCCTGAGAAGATGTACATTATACTTATACATATATTTATCCAGTCTATTATTCATGGGCATTTTTGGGTAATTTATAATTTTTAGATTATAATAAATAATCCTATTATTTATACCCATTTTTAAGAAGGTGAAAGATATATACCTATTTATATTTGAAAGATATTTACTTGCAATGCAATGTATAGGTCATGAGATATAGTTTTAAGTACACCACATAATTTTCCATAGTGGTTGTACCAGTATCACATGAGAGTACATACTTCACTGATGCCATAAACAATATTTAATATATTTTATTTTTCATATTAGTCATCCTGATAGGTGAATTTTTGCTATCTCATAGCTTTAATTTTCACTTCCTTTATAAATAATTTATTTGACTATTTTCTTAGACTTATTAAGTATTTTGATATTCATTTGAATAAACTGACTGCTTTAACTTTTAGGTGTTTCTTCTGTCTATTGCAATATTGTTTTTAGTTATTGACTTGTATGAAGATTAAACATTATCAATATGAGTTTGTGCAGAAAATATAGTATAATTATCTGGCACTGTATGCCTTCTTACTCACTGCATTGTTGGCATTATTTTGAGAAACAGTGGTTCTGGTTTTAAGGAAATCCCACATGCCATTTTTATTTAACATTTTCTACAACTCATTTATGAAACATTTTCAAATTCAAAGTCATAAAATATATTATGTTACTTTCATATTAGTTTCTAAAATCAATATCAGAGTACTTGTCTGGTATATGACCGGTGTAGTAATATTTTTTTAAGTATGGACATCCACATGGAAAATATTAGCCCCTACAAAAATGCAGAATGATGAACTTGTCAGAAAATTTATACATACATTTTGTGTATATATATATATATATATATATATATATATTTGTACATGTATGAGTGTGTGTGTGTGTGTATTCTAAAATTTTTTGGTTCATTAAGTTTGAGAGAAAAAGAGAGAGAGAGACACTATTGTTCTTTCTTGAAACTCTGGTTTAGTCTGTCTTGCTTTTCAGATCAGTCAGTATCTGTTTATTTATTTTATGGGGTTGATCCCTCATCTGAACTCTCATCTTTGTCTCCAAATTTCAGGGAGATTTTAGAAAAATTTACTCTGTCCTCAGGTGTCTTTCCTTCTTAGTTGTCTCTCGCTTGACTTTATACTTTTGCAGATGATTCAAAGGAAAAACAAGCTCTAAGTATGTCTCAGAATTCTGTTCATCCATTTTCATTCCTGAAGACACTAATTTAACCTCTTCATTCTCATAAGACAACCACATTTCTGATGACTTTTCTGAATATACCAGAGGATTTATTTCAAAGCCTGGATTGCCAATATTTCCTATCTACCACATTTCCTTATTCCTAAGTAGCAATAAATTCTTTTTTGTTTTCTTTTTAGTAGCAGTAAATTCTTAGCTGAGCCTTGGGAAGCCCCCATCTGTGTGTTATATGCATCTCCCATACAGATTACATCTACCATATTGTATGTACAAATGAATGTCTTTTTATAAACTAACTGTTCTAGTCACTCCTTGTAGACTGCTTAGTCTAATCTAAACTATGGTAACATACTTGTGGGAGAAATTTGAAGCAACAAAATTTACATTTTAAAATGCAATAGTGAAAATACAATGCTTTAATCTTTTAATAAATATTCACAGTGTATTAAGAAGAAACTTTAAAACTCAGTTACAAAGGAAGATCTAACATTTATATGTCTACAGAATATATGTAGGTATCATTTTTCTTGGGAAAGGATATTCAATAAGGTGAAGATTTCAAATCACCATAAATTATCAAAATAATTTCAATTATTTCCAATTTGTTGGTGATTAGATTTGAAAAAGAAAGTTATTTCAATACTATTAGAAGAATGAACATGAGAAACTACACAGGAAATAATTTAAAAAGATATTTTATATTGAAA
>NW_025920342.1:109851-181262 GCF_902686445.1 Sciurus carolinensis
TGTATGTATAAATTTTCTGACAAGTTCGTCATTCTGCATTTTTTGTAGGGGCTAATATTTTCCATGTGGATGTCCATACTTAAAAAAATATTACTACACCGGTCATATACCAGACAAGTACTCTGATATTGATTTTAGAAACTAATATGAAAGTAACATAATATATTTTATGACTTTGAATTTGAAAATGTTTCATAAATGAGTTGTAGAAAATGTTAAATAAAAATGGCATGTGGGATTTCCTTAAAACCAGAACCACTGTTTCTCAAAATAATGCCAACAATGCAGTGAGTAAGAAGGCATACAGTGCCAGATAATTATACTATATTTTCTGCACAAACTCATATTGATAATGTTTAATCTTCATACAAGTCAATAACTAAAAACAATATTGCAATAGACAGAAGAAACACCTAAAAGTTAAAGCAGTCAGTTTATTCAAATGAATATCAAAATACTTAATAAGTCTAAGAAAATAGTCAAATAAATTATTTATAAAGGAAGTGAAATTAAAGCTATGAGATAGCAAAAATTCACCTATCAGGATGACTAATATGAAAAATAAAATATATTAAATATTGTTTATGGCATCAGTGAAGTATGTACTCTCATGTGATACTGGTACAACCACTATGGAAAATTATGTGGTGTACTTAAAACTATATCTCATGACCTATACATTGCATTGCAAGTAAATATCTTTCAAATATAAATAGGTATATATCTTTCACCTTCTTAAAAATGGGTATAAATAATAGGATTATTTATTATAATCTAAAAATTATAAATTACCCAAAAATGCCCATGAATAATAGACTGGATAAATATATGTATAAGTATAATGTACATCTTCTCAGGGAAATATTTTTATGCTCATTGTTAATAATAATAATGTATGGTATGATTAAAATTGCTAAGGGATTACATTTCAAATATCTCTGCACAAAATGCAGGTAAATGGGATGATGGATTTGTAAATTAGAGAGATTTACCATTATGCATTATTTGTGTATATTAAAACATCACACTGCAGTTCATAAATACAATGAATTAATGAGGAAACCAGGCAAAGACAAAGCAAGAATATTCAGAGAAGAAATAATTGGGTTACAAGAGCCTTAACACAATAAGGGAATTAATCACATACAGGTTGAATTGAGTGGTAACTGAAGGCAGGTAGGGAATGGCTGGAGAATGTGGGACAATGGGGCCTGACTTTGGGGTATAAGTTTTGTATCTGGTGAGTGGAGACTCTCTCTCTCTGTCTCTCTCTCTGTCTCTCTCTCTGTCTCTCTCTCTCCCTTTCTGATAATGATGAGAGCAGCATATCTCTTCCACACAATTCTTCCATGATATTCTGCCTTGCTTCAAGTCCCAAGGAATGGAGCCAAACTTCCATAGACTAATACCTCTGAAACCATGAGCCCTCAAACATTTCCTCCTCTGCAATTATTATGGTTGTGTCTTTTAGTCACAGCAATGAAAAAGTTGACTAAAACAGAAAGAAACTACAGACCAATATACTTGATGAACATAGATACAAAATTTCTTAAAATGCTGGCAAACTGCATAGGAAAGCACATAAAAAGATCAAGTGCATCATGATAAAGTGGGTTTTATCCCAGGGATGCAATCTTGGTTCAACATATGGATATCAGTAAATGTAATGCAACACATAAATGGACATCAGGACAAGAATCATGTGGTTATTTCAAGAGATATAGAAAAAGCATTTGAAAAAATAGAACACACATTTTTAATTCACTAGAGAAACTAGGGATAGAAGGAAATTACCTTAACATTGTAAAGGTATATATGATAAACCAAAGGAAGAAATTATACAAAAGGAGAAAAATTGAAAGCATTTTCTCTAAAAACAGGAAGAGAAAGCATGCCCAATTTTTCCACTATCATTTTGCAGAGTCCTTGAAACTCTAGCCAGGGCAATTAGGCAAAAGAAGGAAATTTTAAAATATATATATAGGAAAACAAGATTTCCAATTATTTCTGTTTGCTGACTAAATGATCCTCTATTTAGAAGAAGAAAAAAGCATCCACCACAAAACTTCTAGAGTTCATAAATAAATTGAGCAAAATAGGATACAATGTCAATAACCATAAATCAATGATATTCTTATCTACAATGATCAAACTGCTGAAAAAAATAGGAAAATGATACCATTTACAATATCCCCAAAAATAAATAAAATACTTGGGAATCAACCTAACAAAAGTTGTAAAGGACTTATACAATGAAAACTAAAGAACACTAAAGAAGAAAATTGGAGACAACCTTAGAAGAAATACAAAGTAGGTCTGGGGATGTAGTTCAGTGTACAAGTGCCCCTGGGTTCAATCCCCAGTTCCCCCCAAACAAGCAAAGCATGTCATATGTGTTACTAGTTGAAGTTGAGCTATTTATAAAATATCCAAGAAGAGAGTTATTAGAGTAGTAAGAATCTAATGCAGGAGTCAAGAGGAAAATTACTTCTGGAAATATAAATTAGAGATAAATGAAGTTAAAAGGGAGATAAATAAAAATATAGAAATGGTAAAAAATTTTCTTGAGAAAACCTATAGAAGCAAAGAAGACCATAAAATATTAGTATGTAAGAGAAGAATGAAGACAGATGAGTTGAAATCCATAAATCACTACAAACTGAGAAGGAACCATGACAGTAAAAGATCAGCTCTTGATGAGGCATGTGGTATCTATCACTGACCACTTCTATGAAATGACACCCTTCAATATACCCTTGGGACTAGTCACAATTCTACCTTTCCCAAACATGTATTTAGTATTTATCCATTTAAAAATTGTTAAATGATACATGATGATTGTACACATTTTTGGGACACACATATGATATTTTGATTTGTAAAAATATCAGGGTACTTACAAAATCTACCACCTGAAATGTGAATCATATCTTGTGTTGGGAACATTCAAATTTCTGTTTTATCTTTTGAAATATGTAAATTATTTTTGACAATAGTCACCTTCCTATACTAAGAACCATGAGTACTTAATCTCTCCCATATGCTGTGAGAGCACAAATGATAGATTATAATCTTAGTCTAATGACTGAGAAAAAGTTTTCTCAACTGGATCACAAATAGATCAAAGTATGAAGGGTTTGTAACAGGTAGGTGAGGAGAAGTGCAAATATTCTTTTAGGAATGATAGAATGTCCTCAGAAAGACAACATAAATTATTAGAGTCACTGGCAAACATTACTGGAAAATCAGGAAATGCATATTAGGATGGGTACTAATGGAGATAATGTTAAAAAAATAGTCAAGGGCCAAATCACATTTGTTCCTTTCTCTATCTTAGAGATACCAGTAGAAATATTTTAGCTAAAGAAAATCATTAAATTTTTGAAGCAGTGTGCTGATCTGGTGGGTGACATTTGTATTTCCATTGCATAATGTTATTTTGCTGTAGTCTGGAAAGCAAGTTCAATGACAACAGATTGCACTTAGCAAAATGACTAAGAAAACAGCTTTTCAGGAGAAACTAGGTAGAATTGTGTACTTGGTGCAAGAAAAGATGTAGAAGAGGAAATGATATCCAATTTATTAGGACTTGAAATAGGCAGAAAACACACACCTTGTAGGCTATAATTTTTTTTAAAAAAAATGACATTGAATAAAAACTCTAGAATCCAAGAAATCTCTCAGAGAGAATTATTTTTAAAAGAATTCCTTGAATATAAAAAATGCTCTCATTGTAGAGGTCTTTCACCTCTTTTGTGAGATTGATTCCCAAGTATTTTATTTTTTTCGATGCTATTGTGAATGGAGTAGTTTTCCTAATTTCTCTTTCTGAAGATTCATCACTTATGTATAAAAATGCATTGGATTTATGAGCATTGATCTTGTAACCTGCTACTTTACTGAATTCACTTATGAGTTCTAAAAGTTTTCTGGTGGAATTTCCAGGTTCCTCTAAATATATAATCATGTCATCAGCGAACAGGGATAGTTTGAGTTCTTCTTTTCCTATTCGTATCCCTTTAATTTCTTTGGTTTGTCTGATTGCTCTGGCTAGAGTCTCAAGGCACCAGATGTATGAAAAAATGTTCAACATCCCTAGTAATAAGGGAAATGCAAATCAAAACCACCCTAAGATTTCATCTCACCCCAATTAGAATGGCGATTATCAAGAATACAAGCAACAATAGGTGTTGGCGAGGATGTGGTGAAAAAGGAACACTCATACATTGCTGGTGGGGTTGCAAATTAGTGCAACCACTCTGGAAAGCAGTGTGGAGATTCCTCAGAAAGCTTGGAATGGAAACACCATTTGACCCAGCTATCCCACTCCTTGGCCTATACCCAAAGGACTTAAAATCAGCATACTACAGAGATACAGCCACATCAATGTTCATTGCTGCTCAATTCACCATAGCCAGATTGTGGAACCAACCTAGATGCCCTTCAGTTGATGAATGGATAAAGAAACTGTGGCATATTTATACAATGGAATATTACTCCGCAATGAAGAATGATAAAATTATGGCATTTGTAGGCAAATGGTCGAAATTGGAGAATATCATGCTAAGTGAGATAAGCCAATCTCAAAAAACTAAAGGACAAATGATCTCGCTGATAAGCGGATGAGGACATATAATGGGGGGTGGGAGGGGCTAGCATTAGGTTTAGGGTTAGGTTTAGAGTTAGGCTAAGGAGAGCAGTAAGAATGAAGGAAAGAAGGACTGTGTAGAGGGAAAAGAGGGGTGGGAGGGGTGGGAGGGGTGGGAGGGGTGGTGGGGAGGGGAAAAATATAATAAACATCATTACCCTATGTAAACGTAAAAAAAATAAATAAATAAAAAAAAAAAAAAGAATATAAAAAATGCTAGACAAAAGGACTGGTCCTGAGAAACACTCCCTAAGACACCGAAATTATGCATAAGAAGCACTTGGGAAATTTTCTTCCAGCTCTAAAAGGTCACAGTATTTTATAATGGAAGTTAATGCAGGAGAACATATATTGCTCACATTGAAACTATGTTGGCTCCAGATGAGAAAAGAAGGACAATGCAAAGTTAGGAAATTTGGAGGACAAGTATGGAAGTGTAAGAATAGCTGCTGCTCCTTAACTGGTAGGGAATGTAAAGCACCTTGGTGCTCATGCTCCTGGGACTTTGAATGGAGGGTTGAAAAGTACACTTAGAAGTTAGGAGCAATTCTTTTTTAAACTGTTTTCTCTGTTCTTTTGGAACTGTTATTTGAATAGCTTTTTTAAAAACTCCTCTCTTCCATTTTCTGGCTTATAACAAAATTAGGACATCTCATTTTCTTATTAGTGGAAATTGTAACTTTGTGTTTTTAACTTAGAAACTAGATATGAGTATGAATCAATAAAATAGGGCAAAACTTTCACTTTCCAAATTTACTTTGAGGCAGGGGTTTCAGTGTGAATTATGGATGGGTTGAAATTGAGATGCTCTTTACAAGTGTAAGCACAGAAGTTCAGAAGAAAATGTGGCATTCAACATATATTTGAATACGTTTCCTTAAAGTGAATACATAAATGATTAAATCAAGAAGACATTTAACAAGTTTATTTGTTACCAAAATAAGCAGACCATACTCACTGGCGAATAGTAGAAATTACACAGGTAACTAAGTTACTTGCCATAGGTCATCTGGAAACATCAAAGAAAGATGAAAAATAAAATTACTATATATCACCAATAAAAATGTGGAAAAACTAAAATAAATTGGAAAGAAAGTGCAAGATTTTATGAAATTATATTGAGGCCAGAATGTATTTTCTTTAAAACTGCACCACTTTCTTTGAATGTCTGAAACACTACATTCATTGGAAATTTTATTCATACACATGACTATGTCAACTTCATAATCTTATAAGAGGATGTTTTATATATGTCTCTTTATTATTAATAGTAAAAATTTAAACTTCTTATTTTTTTTCAGGGCTGAGGACCAAACTCAGGGTCTTGCACGTGCAATATGTAAAACATTTTTCATATTTTTATTGCAGACATTGAAAAAATATATTTTATCATAGTTTTTTATCTTATTACCTCATAATAATGTTTCCATTATTTCTCTGAAGAGTTGTTTAGCACTATTTGTCAGACATCAGAATAGCACTGATTATCACCATTACCTAGAGAATGAGAGTAAATATTCTAGTACTTTGTGTATAACAGAGAAACATGGTTCAAATATTTTTTCCCAAATCATAAACCAGTTAATTTTCTGAAAATTTTGGACTAATTATAAGTTTTGTACTGATATATTATTCTCTTTCTAATTTGCATTTCTAGTGTCTAACAATGTTGAATATCCTTCAAAATTTTTCTTTGCATTTTTATCTCTTTCTTGAATTGTCTGTTCCAATATTTTGGGAATTTAAAAAAATTGTACACTAACTGGGTTATTACTTATTGAGCTTTGAAGGTTCTACACCTGTCATGCATAAATGTATTGTTTGTACATATTTTGCTCTTGTGTGTGGTTCGTTTAGAATGTCTTTAAATCTCAGAAATTTTTATTTTTAAGTAGTCTTTTTTTATAGTTTATCTTTCATTTTACATAAAAATATTTTGCCTACTCACATAATTTTTTGCAGTGTTTCTCTATTTCAGTTTAAAGTTTCTTTCTGTGATGTCTAGTCAACTATTAATGACACACACTACATACACTGTATTTTTCTCATTTGAGGTTTATTTTTATATTTGATTTTTAACATAAAAAGGTCATCACAATTTCTATCTTGAATATATGAAATGTGCATTTTAATAATTGTTTAGAGTATTTATTAGTTTACTTATTTATGGGTGACTTTTTGTGGATTTATTTTATTGCTCTTTATACATCATAGTTTCCTGATATTTTGGCATTCCTGATAATTTCCATTGGATACTGGAACTGTTAAATTTATAATATTTTATATTGATACAAATTATCTTGTTGCAATTGTTATTTTGTTAGTTTTATTATTTTATGGTTATTATTCTTTGCAGAAATAGGGATTGAACTCACACTACCATGAAGTTACATACCCAACCCTTCATGTATTTGTTTTGAGATGGGATCTCACCATGTTGCCCATGCTGGATTAGAACTTGGGATCCTCCTGCCTTCACCATCCACATAGCAGAGACTGCACATGCTTGCCACTGCAAAGATAGAAAACAAAATTGATTTTACATTGGACACATTCTTTTTTAAACTAGGGATTGCACTCCATGCCTTTGGTTGCATCATTTCAATAGAAGTTGCTGCTCTCACTGACTTGCTGTCCTCAGGAAAACAGGGGGAAGTGTCCATTCTAGGTCACAGGGAGAAGGTGACACATGTGCAGCAAGGCACCACGCCCCCAGCCCTCCTGTCAGCTCAGTGCATCCAGAGCACAATCCAGGAGGAGAAAGAGCCCACACCTGGCCCACAGCCTCAGCAGGATGTCGCTCCTTGCCTTGGACATGGCCCTGCATGTGCTGGTGTGTGGACGCTGCTGTCCATTGTTCCTGCTTCCCTGAGCCAGAGGGTGTGTGAGAAGAGGGCATGAGTGGGAAAAGGGGACTCAGGCCCAGTAGGAAGTGGAGGGCAGAGGTGCAACACTGGGGCTCCCCATGCAAGTTAGCCAATGGGTGGGGTGACGATTTTGGATTGCTCACACATTTTTATGGGTTGGGTAGAGTGTTCGTGCATGTTTGTTCCACTCCTCCTGGAGATCATCTCTGACCACTGCCTCCTGTGCTTGCTGTGGCTTTGGTCTCTAGGGGAACCTAAATTAATTTTGGGATTTGGAGAAACAATATTAATAAATTAGTGTTAGTGCAGTCATGGTATAGAAGAAGTCAAAAGTAAATACCTACTTATTTTTAGTACCAGGGATTGAACTCAGGGGCACTTAACCCTGATTCACATCCCCTGGCCATTTTTATATTTTTAGAGAAAGGGTCTTGCTAAGTTGCTGAAACTGGGTTTGAACTCACATTCTTCCTGCCTCAGGCTCCAGAGCCATGGGGAATGTCTGTGTGCACCACTGTGCTTCACTCAGAAGGAAATTTTGATACAGTAGAAAATAATCACCCAAAAAAGATTTTGAATATTGGAGCTATTGAATGGTAGTGATAGTTTTAGACCAGTTTGGGCAGTATCTTGACATTATTGAGACTTGTTAATTGCGCATGATCTTTACTAACTTGTTAGGTGAAAATAGGAAAGGGATGTAGCCTTCAAGGATTATTTTTTTTTAGAAAGATTGAAATAAAACATTACATTTTCTATTATATGTACAGAAAATGAAAAGACACACCAGAAGGACAAGTGTGTTTTTATGGCCTTAGGACCTATCCAATGAAACAAGGCATATACATGTAAGATAGCAATACACCATGCAGACAAGTACCTCAGTTCAATTCAGCAAGTATGAACTGAACACCTATCATGTATATGCTGTTGTGCTTAGAGCTGGTATAAAGACATGTATAAACAGTCCCTGGTAGGCACTCATAACTTAGCTCAAGTAGCTTAATATAACAACTCAGATGCAACATAAAGGCATACTAAGGCACACAAGGAACACTAAGAAGGTAGCATAAATTTTGCTAAAGAGAGTTCACTTAATGAAAGACTTTGTGGAGGGGGTGTGATTACATTGGGCTAGGCATCAAAGAATCAGGAGGAATTTTTTGGTAGACAGAGTGAGGGAGAGTGTGGGCAGGGATCAGCTAGAAACAAGACACGGATGTGAACAAGCTTTGTGCATTGGGGAGGTGCAAAAGCTCAGTAAGATGGGAGAATAAATCAAAAAGGAAAGGGAGTGACAGGAGATAAGGAAGTGGCCAGTGTCCAAGGGGCATGAGTCTTCACTGTTTTTGAAATCACCCTGAAGGCATGGATTGGGAAGGGAGAAGCTGGATCCAGTTAGGGTGCTATCATAATATTCCAGGTGAGAGGCAGTGAGGATGTGGGACAGGGACAGAGGACATGTCTCTGAGGGACTTAGGGAATGCCATCAGTGGGAAATGGGGACTAACTTGGGGTTGGGAGAAAGCCAGAAGTTGAGTATGAAGAAGGTAATGGACAGAGTAAGCTCATGGGTAGAGTTAAGAGTTCATTAGGGACCATGTTGAGTTGAGGAGATTGTAGGACATTTGGGTGAAAGAATTCTGCTGTAGCTGGAGAGGAGTGTTTGGGGCTAAAGAAGAGTTAGGAAATCATCAACATGTGAGGTGCAGTTAGAACCATGGAAGTGGATATGGTCACTCTTGGAGAGGGTCTGGAGTCCAGAGAACTAGGGGCTGGGTGGTCAGGGAAGTTGTGGGATGAGTGTTGAAAGACAGGTAGTTTGGAATTCTGTGGCTCTCTGTGTGTTAGATGAGCTCAGGATAATCAAAGTGATGCTCACAAAGGGAAGTTAGGGAGTATCAAAACCAGATTAAAGGGGAACCTAGATCTCAAGCTAAGGATGCGGTCTTTTTTTCCTCCATGAAACTGTGACTTTTGAATGAATATGCTGTCTTACAGTGACAGTTTGTTGGCAGTGTGCAGAACCAATGGGGAATGGGTACCTGATACAGGTGGACTGGTTTAGGTAACTGTGTAGGATACCTTCTGTAAAGTGATAGGAGATGAATGCATAAGGAATGGAAATGAGGGGATACCCAGGAGCATAAACTCCAGGAAGGTTCAGAGGCCATGATATTATGCATCATGGCAACTGGGTTGTGGGGTGGTAGACAGAGCCATGAGCACAGTGATCCCACCTTGTTTTAACCTTGTTTGTGGCATCTGAAACATACTTGTATCCTCAGTGTTCATGGAGGGGACAAATGATAGAGTTGACAAAAAATAGTTTTAAAAAACACTGAATGTAGAAAGATGATGATGAGTTCTAATTTGAACATGGGCATTGGAAGTAGAGATGCCAGTGAAGAGTGAGGAAATGGGATGGGACACACGCAGAGTTGTGCATGGCTTCAGCTGGTCAAGTATCGAGGGCCTGAGTACTACAGGAGGAATAAAGATGGGCTGATGCCTTTTAAAGAGTACAAAAAAGTAGCAGAAAGATATGCAAAATACCATAATATGAGGCAGAACATGCTTAATGTTAAGGAAAAAAAGTGATTATACTGTGTCCTAAAGATAAAACAGGGAGAGAAAGCAAAACTGATTTGGGGAAGATAAGGAAAGTATCCTTTGAGGAGGTGGTTTTTTGATGGGCAAAAGAAACAATGAACAGATAAGAAGGCATTGGAAAGCATGATCCTGGAAAAGGGCTGTGGGCAAGGGCCTAGATGGGCACATCTGATCAAGGCCAACTCACCTTGTTTGGCCAACATGTGGGCTTTTTACTTGATTCAGTAACTACTTTGAAAATTGAGTGGAGATGAAAAGTGAGATCCTTATAGGAGGGTCCTTCCCCTTCCAAGTGAATGCCCGGGTTCTTCCTTTCCTGGCAGCCTGCAGGTTCAGGAACTTCTTATGGCCACTTGTTAAAACTAGCATTCTGGGTAGAGGAAGTGATTCCATAGATTTTTCTTGTGGCTTCTTTCTTTAGCACTTTTCCCTGGTCAACCTTGCCTGCCTGACTCCACAAGCACGCTGTTCCAGAGATAACTCAAGGCAAGATTTATAGGAATTTTCTTTTAAAAGGAACCAAACAGTTCTTTAAGACCCCAGTGTACTTAGGGAGAACGGAGATGCATGAGAGGAGTAGGCGATGTCATTTCACAAAGTTTATTTGCATACATTGTAGAAGGCATTTCAAACATCTTGCACAAGGCAGTGGATTCTGAGGTATTTATCCCTTGGACAGCAATTTGCATCATCTTATGTCCAGACAGATGTGAGTACCGATTTTAGACAATGAAAATCCTAATTCTAATGCTTAATTATCACTTAGATAATCAGAAAGCAATGTGTGTGTTTTTGATCTAGTTTGTGAGAAAATTAGCTGTTCTGTACTTTTGAAAACTGTCCTATTTTTGTTACTGGACATTGAGCCCAGGGCAATTTATCACTGAGAGCTACCTCACTTCTTCATTATTATTATTATTGCTATTATTATTATTATTATTATTATTATTATTATTATTAATAGTAGTAGTGGTAGTGGTAGCATTGATATAGGGTCTCATTTAATTGCTCAGGGCCCTGCTAAATTTCAGAGATTGACCTCAATCTTGTAATCCTTCTGCCTCAGTCTCCCAGGTTGCTGAGATCACAGGCATGTACACTACCCTGCCATGCTGAATACTCTCTTTTTAGACTTTAACAATCCTTCATTGCACCCTGGACTGGGGAGTGTGCCTCTGCTGAGAATAAGAGCCCTGCAGACTTACCAGCCAGTGAAACGTGTTTCTTCTCTTTTTGGCTTGTGGGCCAGGACTCCTGCTGCCTGTGTAAAAGTGAATGCTAGTGTGACACTCTCCTGAGAGACTCAGAAGTGCTGGCTCTACATCCTACCTGACAAGAATTGCCCCATACACCTATCACCATTGCCAGGGTACTGAATTTTCACCAATCTTACATCCAGAGTGAAACCTGGAAAACCCAGCTCAGAGCTTTTTAAGAAGTTTTGACAGGGTACTTTAACAGCAGACTCTAAGCTATTAAAGGACTGGTCAATAATGGAAGGAGAGAAGAATTTATTTTAAAATATGTATGTGTGCTTTGTGTATTTATAATCTAAGTAGTGTCCACTATAGAAAAACAATTAAGAAAAAATAAAGAAAGCCCCTTCCTGGATTCCCATTTGGCCTGTATACTAATTTTTTTTTTAATTTGGTATGGGAGGCAAGTCGAAGAAACGTTTTGGACAGAAGTTGCAACAAACTTGAGTTTTCCACAAGAATATCAATAACTCTTTCCTTTATAAGTTGCTAAAATTTTTAGCAAAGCAGAAAAAAATGTTCACAGCCTTGAAGGAATAACATTGCCCAGCTTTCCTATTATGGTGCGGTCTGCTTCTTGGTCCATGGGAGGGAACCTAACCACTATGCTGCTCTGTTGATCATACTAGAGTGAACCTCTATCAAGAACTATCTATGTGCTTTAGTTCCCAAACACCAAATGGATTGCTTCTGATTTTGAGTTCACTGCTCTCCAGCATACTCTTCTGGAGTAGCCTTAGTCTCATTGGTCCACTGAGCCCTACGGGACTGCAAGAGCCAAACATGCTGCTCCAGGTGAGTGTTTGAAAATGAACTTGTAAACATAGAACTTCTAAGGATGTCCTTTATCTCAGTCCTGCAGAGACTTAAGATGGTGGATTCTGCCTCTTATTTGGTAAACATGTTCATTTACAAAGGGGGTTCATAGGGATTGGGCTGCACACCATTTTAGAGGTAGACATTTCTATTGTGGCACAAATGCTGTACTTATGTCAGCTGCCTATAAGTGCAACAATTAGTTCTTGAAGTGTTTAGTATATTTTAATTTGACTATGAAAGTTTGACATTTTTAAGGGAAGTAAAAAACTTAAGGAAAAACATAATAATCCAGTTATTCAACAGACTGGTTTACTTGAAATAAATTCAAAAGTAAAAATAGCAGCAGTTTTCCCCTACTGGGTTAGAAAAGTTACCTGCATACTTCTAAATCATAATCAAGTTCTTCTTCTGTGACTTTAAAAAAAAAAAAAGAAAAAAAGAGTATCCAGGAGGTTCAAGATGGCGGACTAGAGGGCGGCTGCATTTCATGTTGCTCCAGGACTCAAGATTCAAAAGAGGAGATAGTGACTTGGGACCAACTCAAAGCCGCCCGGGGAGTTTCTCCCATAGGGGAGGCGTCCCCGAAGGGGCAGTAGCCCTGGAACGCAGAGAACTTTGTGAAGTACAGTGACTCGGCGGGTCGCCCCTCCCCCGCCGGAGCGGTAAAAACGGACAGCGAAGCGGAGCGGAAAAATGGCGGATTGAAGTTTCCAGGACCGCGGGCAGATTCTCTAACCTAAGGAGACTCGTCTGCGAAGGGTGAGGCTCTCAAGCCCAGGAGGGAGGTCCGGGCCCCTGGGAACGTTGCCTGCAAAGGCTGCCCCTGCCCAGGCGGCAAGTCACACCTCCCCTGCTGGAGCAGTGAACTCGGAAAGCGGGGATCTTTGCAAGGGAGGTTGTGCGACACACTGCTTGGTTTTGAAGCGATCTGCCAGGGCTCCAGCGGCTGCCAGAGAAAGAGTGGGGCGGCGAGTTGTTTGGATCCAGCAACCGCCTGAGCAACGGGGAGGGGGCTGCCCAGAGGAGGTGGAGGTACGCAGTGAGTGCCTTGGTCTCCAAGCGCCCACACCTGGAGGAAGAGACGAGCGACGGGTCACTGGGGCTTGGAGCATATGTACGAGGCTCCAAGTGACTGCTCAGAGGGCGGGTCGCATAGCCAGGCGATTAGGTGCATAGCAAGGTCCGGTCCAGGGACCTAGGCACCTTTTCTTGAATGAACTACACAGAGACAAACTGAGGGGCGAAGTGAAGGTTCCAGGACTTCAGGCAGCGTCTCTGAGAAGGGACAACCTAAGGAGACTCCTCTACGAAGGGTGAGGCTCCCAGGCCCAGGAGGTAGGTCTGGGCCCCTGGGAAGGCTGCCCTGCCCAGGCAGCAAGACACATCTACCCTCATTGGAACAGTGAGCTCGGAAAGTGGGAGACCTTGCAGAGGAGGCCGAGCAGCACACCGCTTGGTTTTTTGGTTTTTTGGACCAATCTGCCAGGGCTCCGGGGGCTGCCAGAGAAAGAGTTGGGTGGCGAACTATTTGGATTCAGCAACTGCCTGAACAACGGGGAGGGGGCTGTCCTGAGGAGGTGGAGGTGCGCAGTGAGTGGCTTGGTCTCCAAGCGCCCACACAGAACACCTGCCTGGAAGAAGAGACGAGTGACGGGTCACTGGGGCTTGGAGCATATGTACGAGGCTCCAAGTGACTCTTCAGAGGAGGGGTCGCATAGCCAAGTGATTAGGTGCAAAGCACGGTCTGAGCCGGGGATCTAAGCACCTTTTCTTGAAAGAGCTACACAGAGACCAGCTGAGGGGTGGAGCGAAGGTTCCAGGACTGTGGGCAGCTTCTCTGAGGAGGGGCCACCAAAGGAGACTCGTCTGCGAAGGGCAGGGCTCCCAAGCCCAGGAGGTAGGTCCAGGCCCCTGGAAACGCTGCTTGGGAAGGCTGCCCTGCACAGGCGGTAGTTGTGGACTGAGGAGAACCTCTAGGAGGGGAACGGACTAGTGAGACCTCCCCACCGGGTGGGTCTTCCCCGCAGAGTGAGGTTTTCCCACAAAGACAGTAAAACCAGAGACACAGGCCCAAACAGGCATTGCCTTAGCCCGCAGTCTAGCTCCCCTTTGGATGACCATTGGTCAACAAGTAGAGGCACCTCTGCCCTCTAGCAGGGAATATACCCCACCTGAAGACCACCACCCCTAGAGAGGCAGCTACCTAGGGGAACACCGAAGTATCAACTTCCTCTAAGACTTCAGGCTACTGAAGGATAAGAGGGGATACACTAGCAATCTTCAGGGACATTATAAGTCAATAGAGGAAATCTGCAACATCTCTGCAGTCCACTGATACCTGAACAATATGAGAAAACAAGGGAAGAAAATGCCTCAAACAAATATGGATGTTATATCAATAAAATCCAATGACAGCATGGCAGAAGAAATGTCAGAAAGGGAGTTCAGAATGTACATAATCAACATGATAAGGGAAGCAAACGATGAAATGAAAGAGCAAATGCAGGCATTGAATGAACGCACCAATAGACAGTTAAAAGAGCAAATACAGGAAGCAAAAGACCATTTCAATAAAGAGTTAGAGATATTGAAAAAAAACCAAACAGAAATCCTTGAAATGAAGGAAACAATAAACCAAATTAAGAACTCCATAGAAAGCACAACCAATAGGATAGAACACCTGGAAGACAGAACCTCAGATATTGAAGACAAAATATTTAACCTCGAAAACAAAGTCGAACAAACAGAGAAGATGGTAAGAAATCATGAACAGAATCTCCAAGAACTATGGGATATCATGAAAAGGCCAAATTTGAGAATTATTGGGATTGAGGAAGGCTTAGAGAAACAAACCAAAGGAATGAACAACCTATTCAATGAGATAATTTCAGAAAATTTCGCAAATCTGAAGAACGAAATGGAAAATCAAGTTCAAGAGGCTTACAGGACTCCAAATACACAAAATTACAACAGACCCACACCAAGGCACATTATAATGAAAATACCTAACATACAAAATAAAGACAGAATCTTAAAGGCTGTGAGAGAAAAGAACCAAATTACATTCAGGGGGAAGCCAATACGGATATCAGCAGATTTTTCAATCCAGACCCTAAAAGCTAGAAGGGCCTGGAATAGCATTTTTCAAGCCCTAAAAGAAAATGGATGCCAACCAAGAATCTTATACCCAGCAAAACTTACCTTCAGATTTGACAACGAAATAAAATCCTTCCATGATAAACAAAAGCTAAAAGAATATACAAAAAGAAAGCCAGCATTACAGAACATTCTCAGCAAAATATTCCATGAAGAAGAAATGAAAAACAAAGAAGCAAATCAGCAAAGGGAGGAGATATCCTAAAGGAACTCTCAAATAAAGAGGAACCAAGTCGTGTCAAAAATAAGCAAATAAATGAATAAAATGAGTCAAATGACCGGGAATACAAATCATATCTCAATAATTACCCTGAATATTAACGGCCTGAATTCATCAATCAAAAGACATAGACTGGCAGATTGGATAAAAAAGAAAGATCCAACAATATGTTGCCTGCAAGAGACTCATCTCTTAGAAAGAGATACCCAAAGACTAAAGGTGAAAGGATGGGAAAAAACTTACCATGCACATGGACCCAGCAAAAAAGCTGGGGTATCCATCCTCATTTCAGATAAAGTGGACTTCAAGCCAAAGTTAATCAGAAGGGATAAAGAAGGACATTTCATAATGCTTAAGGGAACCATAAATCAGCAAGACATAACAATCATAAATATCTATGCCCCAAACAGTGGCTCACCCATGTATGTCAAACAAATCCTTCTCAATCTCAGAAACCAAATAGACCACAATACAATAATACTAGGTGATTTTAACACACCTCTCTCTCCACTGGACAGATCTTCCAAACAAAAATTGAATAAAGAAACCTTAGATCTCAATAACACAATCAATAATTTAGACTTAACAGACATTTATAGAATATACCATCCAACGAAGAGTGAATACACTTTCTTCTCAGCAGCACATGGATCCTTCTCTAAAATAGACCATATATTATGCCACAAAGCTAATGTTAGCAAATACAAGAAGATAGAGACACTTCCTTGTATTTTATCAGACCATAATGGATTGAAACTAGAAATAAATGAAAGAGCAAAAAACAGAAATTACTCCAACACCTGGAGATTAAACAATATGCTATTATATGAGGAATGGATAACAGAAGATATTAGGAAGGAAATTAAAAAATTCTTAGAGGTAAACGAGAACAAAGAAACATCGTATCAAAATCTCTGGGACACTATGAAAGCGGTACTTAGAGGAAGATTTATTTCATGGAGCGCATTTAATAAAAGAAGTAAAACTCAAAAAATAAATGAACTAACACTACAGCTCAAAGCCCTAGAAAAAGAAGAACAGACCAACACCAGAAGTAGTAGAAGACAGGAAATAGTTAAACTCAGAGCTGAAATCAACGAAATTGAAACGAAAGAAACAATACAAAAAATTGACAAAATAAATAGTTGGTTCTTCGAAAAAATAAACAAAATTGATAAACCTTTAGCCACACTAACAAAGAGAAGACGAGAGAAAACCCAAATCACCAAAATTCGGAATGAACAAGGAAGTATCACAACAGACACGACTGAAATACAAAACATAATTAGAAGCTATTTTGAAAATCTATATTCCAACAAAATAGAAAATTTCGAAGATATCAACAAGTTTCTAGAGACCTATGAATTGCCTAAACTAAACGAGGAGGACATGCACAATTTAAATAGACCAATTTCAAGTAATGAAATAGAAGAAGTCATCAAAAGCCTACCAACAAAGAAAAGTCCAGGACCTGATGGTTTCTCAGCCGAGTTCTACAAAACCTTTAAAGAAGAGCTCATTCCAATACTTTTCAAAGTATTCCATGAAATAGAAGAGGAGGGAACCCTCCCAAACTCATTCTACGAAGCCAATATCACCCTGATACCTAAACCAGACAGAGACACATCGAGGAAAGAAAATTTCAGACCAATTTCCTTAATGAACATCGACGCAAAAATTCTCAACAAAATTTTAGCAAATCGCATACAAAAATGTATTAAAAAGATAGTGCATCATGATCAAGTGGGTTTCATCCCAGGGATGCAAGGTTGGTTCAACATCAGGAAATCAATAAATGTAATTCACCATATCAACAGACTTAAAGTCAAGAACCACATGATTATTTCAATAGATGCAGAAAAAGCATTTGATAAAATACAGCACCCCTTCATGCTCAAAACACTAGAAAAAATAGGGATAGTGGGAACGTTCCTTAACATTGTAAAGGCCATCTATGCTAAGCCCATGGCTAATATTATTCTTAATGGTGAAAAACTGAAAGCATTCCCCCTAAAATCTGGAACAAGGCAGGGATGCCCTCTCTCACCACTCCTATTCAATATCGTCCTTGAAACTCTAGCCAGAGCAATTAGACAGACCAAAGAAATTAAAGGGATACGAATTGGAAAAGAAGAACTCAAACTATCCCTATTTGCTGATGATATGATTATATACTTAGAGGAACCAGGAAATTCCACCAGAAAACTCTTAGAACTCATAAGTGAATTCAGTAAAGTAGCAGGATACAAGATCAATGCTCATAAATCCAATGCATTTTTATACATAAGTGATGAATCTTCAGAAAGAGAAGTTAGGAAAACTACTCCATTCACAATAGCCTCAAAAAAAATAAAATACTTGGGAATCAATCTCACAAAAGAGGTGAAAGACCTCTACAATGAGAACTACAGAACACTAAAGAAAGAAATTAAAGAACACCTTAGAAGATGGAAAGATCTCCCATGTTCCTGGATAGGCAGAATTAATATTGTCAAAATGGCCATACTACCAAAAGTGCTATACAGATTCAATGCAATTCCAATTAAAATCCCAATGATGTACCTTGCAGAAATAGAGCAAGCAATTATGAAATTCATCTGGAAGAATAAGAAACCCAGAATTGCTAAAGCAATCCTTCGCAGGAAAAATGAAGCAGGGGGTATTGCAATACCTGAACTTCAACTTTACTACAAAGCAATAGTAACAAAAACGGCATGGTATTGGTACCAAAATAGACAGGTAGATCAATGGTACAGAATAGAAGACACGGACACAAACCCAAACAAATATAATTTCCTCATACTAGACAAAGGGGCCAAAAATATGCAATGGAGAAAAGATAGCCTCTTCAACAAATGGTGCTGGGAGAATTGGAAATCCATATGCAACAAAATGAAAATAAACCCATATCTCTCACCGTGCACAAAACTAAACTCAAAATGGATTAAGGACCTCGGAATCAGACCAGAGACCCTGCATCTTATAGAAGAAAATGTAGGTCCAGATCTTCAACATGTCGGCTTAGGACCAGACTTTCTCAACAGGACTCCCATAGCACAAGAAATAAAAGTAAGAATCAACAACTGGGATAGATTCAAACTAAAAAGCTTTCTCTCAGCAAAGGAAACTATCAGCAATGTGAAGAAAGAGCCTACAGAGTGGGAGAAAATCTTTGCCAATCATACTTCAGATAGAGCACTAATCTCCAGAATCTATAAAGAACTCAAAAAACTCAACACCAAGACTACAAATAATCCAATCGACAAATGGTCTAAGGAAATGAACAGACAGTTCACAGAAGAAGACCTACAAACAATCAACAAACATATGGAAAAATGTTCAACATCTCTAGTAATAAAAGAAATGCAAATCAAAACCACCCTAAGATTCCATCTCACCCCAATCAGAATGGCGATTATCAAGAACACAAGCAACAACAGGTGTTGGCGAGGATGTGGGGAAAAAGGTACACTCATACATTGCTGGTGGGGTTGCAAATTAGTGCAACCACTCTGGAAGGCAGTATGGAGATTCCTTAAAAAACTTGGAATGGAACTACCATTTGACCCAGCTATCCCACTCCTTGGCCTATACCCAAAGGACTTAAAATCAGCATACTACAGAGATACAGCCACATCAATGTTCATTGCTGCTCAATTCACCATAGCCAGATTGTGGAACCAACCTAGATGCCCTTCAGTTGATGAATGGATAAAGAAACTGTGGCATATATATACAATGGAATATTACTCAGCCATAAAGAATGATAAAATTATGGCATTTGCAAGCAAATGGACGAAATTGGAGAATATCATGCTAAGTGAGATAAGCCAATCTCAAAAAACCAAAGGAAGAATGATCTCGCTGATAAGTGGATGATGATACATAATGGGGTGTGGGAGGGGTTAGTTTTAGGGTTAGAGTGAGGGTTAGGGAGGGGGGCAAGAATGGGGGAAGGAAGGACTGTATAGAGGGAAAAGAGGGATGGGAGGGGTGGGGGGAAGGGGAAAAAAATAACAGAATGAATCAACCAACATCACCCTATGTAAACGTATGATTACACAAATGGTATGCCTTTACTCTATGTACAAACAGTGAAAGAACATGTATCCCATTTGTTCACAATAAAAAATAAAAAAAAAAAAAAAAAAAAAAAAAAAAAAAAAAAAAAAAAAAAAAAAAAAAAAAAAGAAATCCAAAGTAAACTTCTGGCAAACTAATCTTAGCCTTGTATCACAATGCCTAAAAAACTAATATATCAAGGCTGTTTGGTTTTCAGTTCTTCCTATTTATTGGTTAAGGTTGGCTAATTTCTATAATAAATTCTAAAATGTATACTGAAAAAAAAAAAAAAAAAAAAAAAAAAAAAAAAAAAAGAAAAAAAGAGTATCCAGGGCATTTGGTTAAAAACAATGAACTGCATATTGTTTGTACAGGGTGCTGCTAATATTGATCTCCCCCTCAAAGGAGAGGCATTGTAAACATGCAGGTTAATGATAAACCTACAGAGGGAAGCTGAAATACTTCAGATCTTCACTGCTACAGGGGAAGATACAGGAACAACATGACAAAACAGGGGAAGAAAAAGTCCCTAACAAACCAAGATGCTATTTTGATAGAATTCAATGAAAGCATGGCAGTAGAAATGACAGAAAATGAGTTTAGAATCTACATAATCAAAGTGATCTATGAAGGAAAAAAATAAGAGAGCAAATGCAGGCAATGTATGATCACTCCAAAAAACAGTTAAAAGGGCAAACATAGGAAGGAAAAGAGCACTTCAATAAAGAGATTGAAATTCTGAAAAAAACACATGAAATGAAAGAAATAATAAACCAAATTAAAAACTCATTAGAAAGCATCACCAATAGACTAGATCTCAAGGAAGACATAATTTCAGACAATGAAGACACAATATTTAATCTTGAAAATTAAGCTGACCAAACTTGGAACATGGTTAAGAAATCATGAACAGAATCTCCAAGAATTATGGTACATCATTAAAAGACCAAATTTAGAACAGATCCACAACAGGGCACATTATACTAAAAATACTTTCATACAAAATAAAGATAAAATTTTAAGGGTTGTGATAGAAAATCATCAGATTTTATATATAAGTAGAAACCAACACAGATATCAGCAGATTTCTCAACCCAGACCCTAAAAGCAAGAAAAGTCTGGAACAATATATTTCAAGCTCTGAAAGAGAATGGATGCCAACCAAGAATTTTATACACAGCAAAACTAACCTTCAGGTTTGATGATGAAATAAAATATTTCTATGATAAACAAAAGCTAAAAGAATATACAAATAGAAAGCCTGCAGTAGAGAACATATTCTGGAAAATATTTCATGAGTAGGAAATAAAAAACAATACAAGTCTGAAAATGGAGAAACTACCCTAAAGAAAAAGTCAATCAAAGGACAAACCAAGTCAAGTTAAAAGCTGAAAATAAGCCAAAATGACCAGGAATACAAACCATATCACAATAGTAACCCTGAATGTTAACTTCCTAAACTCATTAATCAAAAGACATAAACTGGCAGATTGGGTTAAAAAGAGATACCCAACAATATGCTGCCTTCATGAGACTCATCTCATAGAAAAAGTCATCCACAGACTAAAGGTGAAAGGATGGGGAAAAACATACCATGCACATAAACTCAGTAAAAAAGCAGGGATTTCTATCCTTATATCAGACAAAGTGGACTTCAAATATAAGTCAGAAGGGATAAAGAAGGACATTTCATACAATTAGTGGAATTATAAACTAGCAAGCCATAACAATTTTAAATATTTATGCCCCAAACAATGATGCATTCACATACATCAAACAAACATTTCTAAGTTTGAAGAATAAAATATATCACAACCCAAAAATACTGGGTGACTTTAACATCCTGCTCTCACCACTGGATAGATACTCCAAACCAAAACTGAACAAAGAAGCTATAGAATTAAATAACACCATCAATGATATATACTTAATGGGCATGTATAGAATATTTCATCCATCTTTGAGCAAATACACTTTCTTCTCAGCAACTCCTGAATTCTTCTCCAAAATAGACCATATGCTATGCCATGAAGAAACCATTAGTAAATACAAAAAATAAAAGAGACATTATTTTGTGTTTTATCAGATCATAATGGAATGCAATTAGAAATCAATGATAAAATTTAAAAAAAAAATTTTCCTACAACTGGAAGCTAAATAATATGCTATTGAATGATGCAATGATAACAGAAGACATCAGGAAGGAAATAAAATTTCATAGAGGTGAAAGAAAACAACAGAAAAATCTATGGGACACTCTGAGAGCAGTACTAAGAGGAAAGTTCATTGTGTTGAGCTCATACATTAAAGAAATAAAAAGTCAACAACTGAATGACCTAACATTACATCTCAAAAGCACTAGAAAAAGAAAAACAGATCAATACCCAAAGTAGAAGACAGGAAATAATTAAAACCAGAGCTGAAATAAATGAAATTGGAACAAAGGAAACAATTCAAAAAATGGACAAAAGAAAAAGTTGGTTCTATGAAAAAGTAAACAAAATAGGTAAATCCTTACCCACACTAACAAAGAAAAGAGAAAAAAACTCAAATTACTAGAATTCGTGACAAAAAGAAAATAGCATGACAGACACCATTGAAATACATAGCATAATTAAAAGCTACTTTGAAAATGTATACTCCAATGAAATAGAAAATATTGAAGACATTGACATTTTTTAGAAAGAGATGATCCTCCAAAACTGAATCAGGAGGACATACACAATTTAAACAGATCAATTTCAAGCACAGAAATAGAAGAAGCCATCACAAGCCTGCCCACCAAAGAAACCCAGAACCAGATGGATTCTCAGATGAATTCTATAAGACTTTCAAAGTAGAACTAATAGAAATATTCCTCACAGTATTCTATGAAATAGAAAAGGAGGGAACCCTTCCAAACTCATTCTTTGAAGCTAATATCACTCTGATACCAGAATCAGACAAACACTCATCAAGGAAAGAAAATATTAACCCAGTATCCCTGATGAACATAGATGCAAAAATCCTTAAAAAAATCCTGGCAAATCGTGTACAAAAACATATTAAAAAGACAGTGCACCATGATCAAGTGGAGTTTATACCAGGGATGGAAGGTTGGTTCAACATCTGGAAATTAATACATAAATCATCACATCAATAGACTTAAAGTTAAGAATCATATGATTATATCAATAGGTGCTGAAAAAGCATTTGATTAAATACAGCACCCCTTCATGCTCAAAACAATGGAAAATATAGGGAGAGTACAAATATACCTTGACATTGTAAAGACTGTCTACGCTAAGCCCACAGACAACATCATTCTTAATGGAGAAAAACTAAAATCATATCCTCTAAAAACTGTAACAAGGCAGGGATAACCTCTTTCACCACTTCTATTCAAAATCATCTTGAAACACTAGCCAGAGCCAGACTAAAGAAATTACAGGAATATGAATAGGAAAAGAAGAAGTCAAGCTATTACTATTTGCTGATAACATGATTCTATATTCATAGGATCCAAAACCACCACCAGAACACTTTTAAAACTAATAAAAAATTCAGCAAAGTAGCAGGATATAAAATCAATATACAAAAATCTAATGCATTTCCATTCATAAGTCATGTAGTCTCTGAAAGAGAAATTAGGAAAACCACTCCATTCACAATAGCCTCAGAAAGAAAAAGAAAAAAAAAAAAACACTTGGAAATCAATCTAACAGAAGAGGTGAAAGACCTGTACAATGGAAACTACAGAACACTAAAAGAAAGAAGTGAACGAAAACCTTAGAAGATGGAAAGATCTCCAATGTTCTTGGATAGGCAGAATTAATATTGTCAAAATGGCCATTCTACCAATAGCACTATGCATATTCAATGCAATTCAAATTAAAATCCCAATGACATTCCTTATAGAAATAGAAAAAGAAATCATGACGTTCATCTGGAAACATAAATGACCCAGAATAGTCAAAGCAATCCTGAGCAGAAAGAATGAAGAAGGAGGTGTCATAGTTCCAGATCTTAAACTATAGTACAGAGCAAATAGTAACAAAAAAAGCATGGTATTGCATCAAAATAGACAGGGAGAACAATGGTATAGAAGACACAGAAAGAAACCCACAAAAATACAGCTGCCTAATACTATACTGAGGGGCCAAAAACATACAATGGAAAAAAAGTAGCTTGTTGAACAAATTGTGCTGGGAAAACTGGAAATCCATATGCAGTAAAATGAAATTAAACCTCTATTTCTCACCCTGCACGAAACTCAACTGAGATTTTCTCAACAAAGGGTACAATCAATAATGTGAAAAGAGAGTCTACAGAGGGGATAAAATCTTTTCCACACACACATCAGATAGAGCACTAGTCTCCAAAATTTATAAAGAACTTACAAAACTCTACACCAAAAATACAAAGAACCCAATCAATAAATAGGCCAAGGAGCTGGACAGATACTTTACAGAAGAAGATATTCAGGTGATTAATAAATAGAAGAAAAAGTGTTCAACACGTCTAGTAATTAGAGAAATGCAAAGTAAAACAACTGTAAGATTTCATCTTATTCCAAATAGAATGACTATTACCAAGATCACAAACAATAATAGATGTTGGTGTGGATGTGGGGGAAAAGGCACACTCCTACATTACTGCTGGAGTTACAAATTGGTGCAGTCACTCTGGAAAGTAATATGGAGATTGATTCCTCAGAATACTTGGTATAGAACCACCTTTTGACCCAGGTATCCTACACCTCAGTTTATACCCAAAGGACTTCAAATTAGCATACTACAGTGACACAGTCACATCAATGTTTATAGCAGCTCAATACACAATAGCTAGATTGTGGAACCAAACTACATGCCCTTCAACAGCTGAATGAATAAAGAAACTGTGGTATAAATACACAATGGAATAATATTTAGCCATAAAGAATAATATTCTGGCATTTTCATATAAATGGATGGAACTGGAGTATATCAAGCTAAGTGAAATATACCAATTCCAAAAAACCAAAGGCTGAATGTTTTCTCTTATAAGTGGATGATGATACATAATAGGGGTGAAGGGGATGAGATGAGAATGGAGGAACACTAGATTACATAGAGGGAAATGTGAGGGTGGAGGGGCTGGGTATGAAAGTTATTGAAATGAGGCAGACATCATTATGTTATGTACATGTATGATTAAATGAATGGTATGAATCTACAGAGTGCACAGTCATAGAAATAAAAAGTCATACCCCATTTATCTACAATGAATTAAAATGCAGTCTATAAAAATAATTTAAAAATGAAGATTTAGTTGCTTTATCTTACAGAACTCTCTGCAAGAAGAGAGCATTATTTATTATTCACTTACATGTTAGAATACTGCAGTAGTATCACTTTCTAACATGTGGATATTGGTGATTTTTTTCTTTGATACCAAAACATTTTATCATTTGGATATGTGAGTGTAGGCAGGACAGATCCTAGGGACAGGAATAAAGCAGGGGGTAGACACAGTGCAAACTCCCCCTACCTAACCCAGAGTTGTTCCATCTACTTTGCATCCTGTGTCCCCAGTGCGGTTTATTTCAAGCTAGTTGCAGTTCTTTGGCTCCCACACAATTTAGCACTTAGCATTTTGCCTGTTTATCTGGCAAACTTCAGTAGACTGTGGACCCTCAAGTCTGGAATTGTGTCCTGTTCCCAATGGTGTCTCTCAGCATCTAGCTAGTTGGTAAAAAAATGATGTCAGTAATTATCAGAGATGTTCTAAATGATAACATGCCAAAGAATTCATAAAGAGATGCCAAAAGAAGGTAAGTGTCAAAAAAAAATCAAGTCTCTTTACCCTTTGAATTGGTCATTTTGCTTGTCAAAATTACATATAATAAGTACCATATCTGTGCCAGATGTATGATATATATGATGAGATGTAGTCTCATTGGAAGAATGGTGAGCTAAAGAGATTGTAATTGCTATTTCACTTCTCTCACTTACTACTGGATTTGGGGTAGGCTACCACAATGTGACTATGTCCTGTGAGCAATTGGGTTTCTTTTTTTCCCCTGGCTCTTATTTCAATCACATGAAATCAAGCTTTGATCACACACTGTTACACATTGATTTTTAACCATTTTAATTTAGGAAAAGAAGCAAAACCTAATTTTAAGTAAAATTAACAATGAATAAATCTAGTACTTTAAAAAGCTTTAGCCTGGGCATCCTAATCTTTGGTGAGGTGATAAAAGGCCTCATTGTCTGAAAGGCTCAAGGTTTGAATGGGAGAACTCTGGGAATGAGTAGAGCAGAAAGGACTTGTGTGGCTACAGTGAGATTCTGGGGGCAGGACCCAGAGCTTCTGTGGAATTCAGCAAGTATTTGTAAACAATGAATGGCCTCTCTTTTCCCTCCTTATTGGGGATCCTGCCACATGATTGAAATATGGTTCGGTGACATCTGAGGAAATCCTTGGGGAATGACTGGAACTATGCTAATTTTCTTGTCCAATATTCCCAACAATAAATATTGTCCATGTCCACATTTTTCTCTACATTACCAGAATCTCTGGGAGTTGGGATGTATATACCCAGGGGATCTGAAAATTAACATTCAGTAACCTGGATGGTGTATTAAAATAAAGATTGCTAAGTCCTTAGGTCTTAGATAGGGTCTGATATAAACATTTCATTCATGTGCCTAATAATCCTCTTGGTTCAGGGGTGATACTTTGAGAACCACTGAAGGGCAGTGGTTCCTAATTTACATTTAGAAATCTGCAGAATAAATTGCATTGTGTGTGGTGAGGGGTGGTACTGGTGATTGGCCCAGGTGTGCTCTACCATTGAGCCATATCCTCAACCCTTTTTGAGAGACTGTCTTGTTAAGTTGCTGAGACTGGTCTTAAACTTGTGAACCTCTTGTCCCAGCCCTGAGATACTAGGATTATAGCCAAGTTCCACTGTACCTGGATTTATTACTGCATTTAAAAGCTAATTGAGAGTTTCAATTGCAATTTCACCAAATTAGACATGGTTTTCTCTTGGTGTCATTAAAAAGGTAGATCCCACCAAAAAAATTGATATAATACAGTCTGGATGGCGGATGGGTTATATGGCCTTGGGACCTCTTTTTTGGGTGGACCATGAAACTTAGGGAAAACAATTTTACACCTTTTAAATATTATTACTCTCCCAATGAAAAGGATAGCTGAACACAGCAATTTTTTAAATGATCAAAAAGAAAACATGAGGAAGATTTTCTGAAATGAGATATTGTAATTGATGGATTTTCACTGTTCAGATTATGATTATGTCCCCTCTAAACTTATAAAAGTAATCTCCTTTAAAAGTAGCAAACCTCTTTACATATGCTATTAATGTACTTGCAAAGGAAAAAAAATAGACACAGTCTACAACAAATTTTAAGTGATGCTGGTACATTTCCTTTTGTGATCTTTACAAAGATAGGCTGGACACCTGAGTGTGACAGCTGAGAGAGCTGAGGAGATTCTGCACATGGCCATTCACATACATTAATTGTTCATTCATGTACAGTCATTACAGCAGGCTATACCAGATATTAAATAATTCCAAATAAGGATAAAAGGCACTAGCTGTTCTCCCAGAGGTCGACTTTCAAACTGAGATATATTTTAGTAAAGAGATAGATGCCAAAGACACTGTGCTAAGTGTTGAATATCAAAGATCTATATTTAAAAATAAAGTAAAATATATTTTACAATTGGATAATTTGGCATTTTGAGCTTACATATCTGTTCCACTCCAACATTTTAAATAGATTTTTATCAAATTTGAAATGCATCCAGTATGTACAGATACATGTTGAAACCCAGTGGAACCAGTTAAAATTACATTTGAGACTGTGTGCTGAAATTTTTAATTTGATGAATCTAAGCCAGCATTTATCTGCAATGTTCTCAAGAAAGGACTGTAAGAGATATACAACATGTGAATTAACAGGAGAGTAAACAAAGTGCATAGGGACTGAGGGATTATTTGCATCCAGGGACTGGATAGAAGAACTTCTGAGAAAGAAGCACTTCTCAGAAGCACTTCTGAGAAAGAAGTGCTACCTGAGATGAGCTGGGAGAAGGGACAGGATTCTGATAGAGAGCAAAGCATAGTTTAGAATTTAATAGATCTGCATAGTTTGGATAGGGAAAGCATATTCAGGAAGAGACCTGGTACTAGATAAATTCTGAAAATAGGCGTGGGCCTTGAATAGTTTCATCTTAATGTATTGTTACAACTTCAAGAGTGATATCCATGTGAAGGAAGAACTCAATAGAAAGTAGAAGGAATAGTAAGATAGAAGAAACTTATTATATTACTTCAAATACTGAAGGGACAGTGGAGATAGGAATCAATATGGAAGACTTTCAGAAGGAAGATTGAGAAGAACTTGAGTTTGGTTTGAGGAGTAAGTAGGTAGTAAAAATGAGGAAGAGGCAACTTGAGTGATGAGAATACTGGCAATATTTTATTAACAATAGCTAACATGAATTGATGGCTTCCCATGTGCCAGTCTGGGCCACTCATCTTCATTTTTCATTTAATGCTACTTGTAGTTCTATTTTAAAGTTGAGGAAACTAAGGCACAGAGATATTGCCAAGTTTACCCAAGATCACACACTAGTAAGTGGCATAACCTGGTTCAAATTTAGTTTGTATTCTTAAAACTACTCTCACTGACTTAGAGCACCAGGGAAGAGCAGCTTTCTTGGAAAAGAAGTATTGGCTCAGGACATCTAAAATGGAAATGGTTGTCAGGTGCAGATATGGCTAGGGAGAAAAGTAGGCTGAGGACAAAAGTCTGGCCTATGCTGCAGCATAAAAAGAACTGTGATCCCCCTCCTCTTTCCCCCATCCCCCACATCTTTCCCACACACAACACACTGCCTTCAGACAGAAACTGATGTGCCTTTCTATCCAGCACATTTTCCTTTTGGTTTCTTAAAGTTGCCCAGGTTATCTCAGGCTGGCTATCTCAAACATCCTTCTGATGCTACAGAATTGATCTGTCCATCACTACTCTATAGATTAGATGATGAAGGATAGGAAATAGGAGGGAATAAAGTACATGGACAAATGGGGTCTGACCTGGAGCACTGGACTCCAGCTTTGCTGGTGGCTTCTGCCATACATGTGTCCCAACATTAGCTACATTCTGAACCACCTGCAGGATGTCTTTCACTTAACATAATTTGTACTTTTAGAACCCCCATTTCCATGAAATACTCATTATGTAAAGGAAAAGTGGGGGACTGTAGTAAAGAACCAATAATAAGGACTAAGAAACATGTCAAAGTCATGCTAATCAAGAACTGTGACAATTGAGTGTACAGAAATAAAGAATTAGGGGCAGAAGTAAGTGATCTCTTTAAAACAACAGATAAGACTAATAAAACCAAAGGGGATTCTTTTGAAAATATCAACAAGGTGGACAAAATCCCCAAACAAAAGATTAAAACACCCCTAACAATGAAAATTCAAGGCCTGCTCTCCTCCATTGTTCCCTTCAAATCAATGAGAATAGTGGTTATGAGCATAAATAAAAGTGTAAGGTACATATGCAGAATTTGAAAACCAGTTGAAGTGTATAACGTTTTAGAAAAAAATAAAATTGTAAAGCACCTGGAAAGAAGGAGAACCTTAAATATACCAATAACCTTTGAATAAACTGAACCAGTAATTAAGACACCACTTTACCTCTACTAAAGTTAGAAGATGGGAAATTTAGTACAGATAAATTCCAGTCAGAGCTTAAAATTAGGTGTGTCTATTTATTAGCTGTGACCTTTATGTAATCCGAACTTTAACTGTCTTCTCATTTGTAAAATGGAGATAATTAAACTTACTTTGTAGTCCCTAGATATCAAATGAAATGACAGTCCTTGATAAGTAAGAAAGCAAAGATGTAAATAAGTTACTGGAATAGTCTGAAAGTGCAAAAATATATTTACTTATTCTACAAATATTTATTGTACTTCTAACAGGTGCCAGGCTCTATAGTTTGATATTTAGTGAAGTTTAATATTTAAACTTACTCTGGGCTAAATAGAAATTAAGCTACAAGACAGTATAGGAAATCATTTTGACATGTATCATCTAAGCAATAAAATATCTAGGTGCAGACAGTCAGGTATTAACAGTAGGGCTTTTCTTCAGCTTGTTCAGTTGGGAACACAGATGATGGATTTGCTTCAGACTTGACACTTGTCACTAAAACATATACCTTGTTATCCTGCCATTTATTATCTTAGTTGCTAGTGATACAGAAATTAGTACAAACTAAGTTTTATTTTCTTATGAGTCATCATCCTAATAAATTTGATATTATCAATGAAAATTTTTTTAAGGTGCTGGGGTTTAGAGCTCAGTAGTAGAGGGCTTGTTTAGCATATGTGGGGCACTAGGTTCGATTCTAAGCACCACATATTAACAAATAAAGGTCTATTAACAACTAAAATAAAAAAGTAATTGTGCACAATGAATTTCAATGCATTCTGCTGTCATGTATAACTAAATAAAAACAATAAAAATATTTTAAAAATACTTTTTCAACTCTACAAGAGATACTTCTTCTAAATATTTCAAGATAAACAATCCACATTTTTAGTTTACTGAGAAACATCTTTGAAGTGCTCTGGAAAACTGATAACAAATTCCAAAATATAGTATTAGAACTTACAGATTTATAGAGTCTGATTTAATTTTTTTCCTCAATATTTAAAGCAGATCAGCATTCCTAGATAGCCTAGAACCTTTTAAAAACAGTATTTGAATATGCTTTAGCAACATCTAAATTACATACTCTTTTCTAGTAGCCTTTCATATAGAACAATTAAGGACATTTTATGGGCCTTATTCTTTTCTCTAGGTAATCTTGCAATTGCCATCTGTAAATTATTCTGTAAAATGGATTGGCAATTGATTCATCACAGGGGTGATCAGAGAATCAAACTGCTGTGGTCCGATTGGGATTGTAAGGAACCTCATTTTTTTCCAGTGGATTTGTAATAATTATTTTAATTTTTTTGCACCCCAAAGTTCCCACACTGCTTAAAATCAACAAGTCAGTGCCAATTCCCAGTCTGGACAGAGTTTCTTCTCCAATATTGCTTTCTTTGAGCTCTCAGAAATTCTGAAAACATCTGTCTGCCATTAAGGACTCATTAACTGATCAAGTTTGTCCCCCTGGACTAGTTTACCTGTGTCAAAAGAAGGATATTTGGAAAGCCTCTGTCCATTCAGTTTGCATTTTTATCACATGGATAGTCTACATTTATGTTAATGTTTTAAAAACATTTTTTATATATTCAAGTATGTATGAAAATCTGTGTTACATTAAGTAAATTTTAATGTTTTTGTTTTTATATGCTCTTAGCTCTTATGCATTGAACACTTGTCAGTGAAGAAATTTTCTTAATGTTTTCATTGTAACAAATAAGGATGTGAACATCTTTTATATTTAATCCTGCATATGCTGAACTGTGCATGTATACACACTAAAACCAGCTGTTCCTTCCTTTGCATTCAGTTTTATGTAAATTATTTATATATTTTTAGTATTAAGAGAAAATATTTGGAAGACAAAAATTTGCATCAAAAACTCTATAGTAAAGTTTTATTATTTTTTACAAGTAGACAAAATAAGAATGCATATTCATATCACTTTTTCCTTTTAGCTTTCAATTGTATAAGAATTGCCTTAGAATCTCTTGTCAATTGCAATTAAATAAATGTGATGTCCAAGTAACAATTTTATGAGTAAACTAAGACATACTTAAACAATAAATTTCATAAAAGAAAATGTTCTAAAGAGCTTTTTTAAACTTTGAAGCCACTTAGATATTCATATCTTTTCTTCTCCCTAACATAAATCTGAAATGAAAAGTCACTAGTCCATAGCATCAGAATGCTATACTTTTTAGGTGAGCATATTCTCATTTGAAAAGATTAGCCCTGATTGTTCCTAGAGAAAAATCACATTCACTGATATATTTACTGTGTCAATAGGAGATCTTTCTCTATATACCTGAAAACATAATTAATATTTAAAAATATAATATTTTGAAAGCCCACTAGTGTTGAATGCAAAAGACAAAGAAGCAGTTTTTAGTCCTTTTGTGAGGATAGTCACAATTTTTGATGAAACAAAAAATGTACTGTAGGGCAGGGGAGATAGCTCAGTCGGTAAAGTGCTTGCATTACAAGCACAAGTCCCTGGGTTTGATTCCCAGCACCCCCCAAAAAAATACTGTACTGTAAAACAAACATTGAACTAAGTAATGAAGGCACTGCTTGTGGATCTGAGAAATGAAAAACTGCTTTATATTTTACTAAATTGATGGTGACAATGGAAGAAAACCTGGCAAAAAAATCTTCAGGAATCACATCACTGTAGAATTACCTGCAGATACACCAAAGAAAATCTTTTTTGCAGTGTAGTTTGGAATGGTGATAAAAGAAACATTTTCTGTTCTGTGAAAAAAAGAAAAATCATTAGGCATCATTTCAGTGGCGCCAAACCTACACATGAAGCAGAGATGTTCCAAAGTAGATCAATGAAAAGAAAATGCTCATTTAAGAATAGGTTAACTGTAAACCTTAACTACAAAGTTACAAAAACCTACTTGAAATGTGACTAGCTGATCTAAAATAGGCATTAAATTGCAGGGATTATGGAAAGGCTAAAAAGTGAACTTTATGAAAACATGTTACTTGAATGTTCAAAAACTAAAATTAGGTTCAATTATAAATTCAGACTTTTAATTGGAATCAAGTTTCTCTCTGCTGTGTGGAGGCACAGGCTTTAGGGAAAAAATTTAAACACTCCAGTAAGCTGTAATTGCAAAGTAATGGGACTGGCTTCAAAATTCACAGACACACTGGTACTCCCTCATAGGTTAAGTCATTACTAAAATAAAAGGAACTGGTTCAGGTCAGTGACAATTACCGAAAGTGAAATGTGTGAGCTAGAAGAGCTGAAAGGGGCCTTTGAGAATGCTTCCCTCCACATGTTTTTAAATCAGGACAGGTTTGCAGAAAAAGCTGAGAGTTGCCTGGGGTCGCTGAACTCATTGAAGGTAGAACAGTGATGGGTGATTAAATTTCATTTCCCCATGGCCTACTACTGGTCCAAAACTAAAAATTGTAAGATAAGTGCTGGGGTTATACTAGCTCAGTGGTAGAGTACTTGCTTAGCATATGTGAGGTATGGGGCTCAGCACCACATATAACCAAATAAGATAGAGGTCCATTAACAACTAAATTAAAAAAAAAACTGTGGGACAAAAGAACACATTAAAAATGCAAGATACTTATAGAGAAACTAAAGTAATTCACTGGGCAAGAATTTTAATATGATAAAAATTTTTAATATACTTTTAAAACTAAATGCTGATTGGAAATATTCAAATGACCAGATACCATACTCTTGGGGGCTGCCCAGAGGAGGAGCACAGTGGGTCACTAGGTCTTGGAGCGGTCGCACCAGAGCTCCAGGTGGCTGCCCAGAGGAGGCAGGCAGCAGGTCGCTTGGACTCAGAGTGACCACTCCTGAACACCCGGGGGGCTGCCTGGAGGAGGAGGAGGAATGGGGTGGGTCACTTGGATTCAAAGTGACTGCCCAGAGCTATGGGCGGTTGGCAGGAGGAGGAGGCACGCAGTGAGTTGCTTGGACTCCTAGTGACTGTACCAGAACACGGGGCAGCTGTCCAGAGGAAGAGGCATGTGGTGGGCCACTGGGACTCAGAGCGACTGTACGGGGCTCCAGGTGGCTGCTAGAGGAGGGGCCGCATAGCCAGGCGATTAGGTGCAGAGCAGGGTACAAGGACCTAGGAGGCTTCTTGGTGGAAGAGCCGCACAGAGACATGATTAGGGGCAGAGCGATGGTTCCAGGACTGCGGGCAGATTCTCTGAGGAGAGGCAGACTAAGGAGAATCATCTGTGAAGGGTGAGGCTCCCAGGCACAGGAGGTAGGTCTGGGCACCTGGGAACATTGCAGAGGAAGGCAGCCCAGCCCAGGTGGTTGTTGTAGATTAAGGGGAATCTCTAGGAGGGGAACTGACCAGTGAGACCTCCCCACCAGGTGAGTCTTCCCTGCTGGGAGAGGTTTTTCCCACAAGGATGGTAAAAGCAGAGACACAGGGCCAAACAGGCCTTGCCTCAGCCCACAGCCTAGTTCCCCTTTGGATGACCATTGGTCAACAAGTGGAGACACCTCTGCCCACTAACAGGGAATATACACCACCTGAAGGTCACCACCCATAGAGAGGCAACTACCTTGTGGAGCACCGCATTATCAACTTCCTCCAAGACTTCAGGCTACTGAAGGCTAAGAGGGGATATACTAGAAATCTTCGGGGACATTATAAGTCAATAGAGGAAATCTGCAATATCTTACTGGTCCATTGATACCTGAACAATATGAGAAAAGAAGGGAAGAATATGCCCAAACAAATCTAGATGTTACATCAATAAAATCCAATGACAGCATGGTAGAAGAAATGACAGAAAAGGAGTTCAGAATGTACATAATTAAAACAATCAGGGAAGCAAACGATGAGATGAAAGAGCAAATGCAGGCATTGAATGATGAGATGAAAGAGCAAATGCAGGCAATGAATGATGAGATGAAAGAGCAAATGCAGGCATTGAATGATCACACCAATCGACAGTTAAAAGAGCAAATACAGGAAGCAAAAGATCATTTCAATAAAGAGTTAGATATATTGAAAAAAAAACAAACAGAAATTCTTGAAATGAAGGAAACAATAAACCAAATTAAGGACTCCATAGAAAGCACAACCAATAGGATAGAACACCTGGAAGACAGAACTGCAGATATTGAAGACAAAATATTTAACCTTGAAAAAAAGTTGAACAAACAGAGAAGGTCGTAAGAAGTCATGAACAGAATCTCCAAGAACTATGGGATATCATGAAAAGGCCAAATTTAAGAATTATTGGGATTGAGGAAGGTTTAGAGAAACAAACCAAAGGAATGAACAATCTATTCGATGAAAAAATATCAGAAAAATTTCCTAAATCTGAAGAATGAAATGGAAATTCAAGTTCAAGGGGCTTACAGGACTCCAAATACACAAAATTACAACAGACCCACACCAAGGCATATTATAGTGAAAATACATAACATACAAAATAAAGACAAAATTTTAAAGGCTGTGAGAGAAAAGAACCAAATTACATTCAGGGGAAAACCAATATGGATATCAGCAGATTTTTCAATCCAGACCCTAAAAGCTAGAAGGGCCTGGAACAACATTTTTCAAGCTCTGAAAGAAAATGGATGCCAACCAAGAATCTTATACCCTGCAAAACTTACCTTCAAATTTGACGATGAAATAAAATCATTCCATGATAAACAAAAGCTAAAGAATTTACAAAAAGAAAGCCAGCATTACAGAACATTCTCAGCAAAATATTCCATGAGGAAGAGATAAAAAACAAAGAAGCAACTCAGCAAAGGGAGGAATTATCCTAAAGGAACTGTCAAATAAATGAGGAACCAAGTGGTGTCAAATAAATAAATTAATTAATTAAATTAAATTAAATTAAATAAATGAACCAAATGACTGGGAATACAAATCATACCACAATAATAACCCTGAATGTTAATGGCCTGAATTAATCAATCAAAAGACATAGAGTGGCAGATTGGATTAAAAATAAAAATGCAACAATATGTTGCCTGCAAGAGACTCACCTCATAGAAAGAGATACCCATAGACTAAAGGTGAATGGATGGGGAAAAACACACCATGCACAGGGACTCAACAAAAAAGCTAGAGTATCCATCCTCATATATATATATATATATATATATATATATATATATATATATACACAATGGAATATATATACATACATATACAAAGGAATATTACCATGGAATATTACTCAGCCATAAAGAATGACAAAATTATGGCATTTGCAGGCAAATGGATGTAATTGGAGAATATCATGCTAAGTGAGATAAGCCAATCTCAAAAATTGAAAGGACAAATGATCTCGCTAATAAGTGGATGATGACACATAATGGGTGGTGAGAGGAGTTAGTGTTAGGTTTAGAGTTAGGGTTAGGGAGGGGGGCAAGAATGGAGGAAGGAAGGATTGTATAGAGGGAAAAGAGGAGTGGGAGGGGTGGTGGGAAGGGAAAAATAGCAGAATGACTTAAACAACATTACCCAATGTAAATTTATGATTATACAGATGGTATGCCTTTATGCCATTTACAAACAGAGAAATAAAATGTATCCTATTTGTTTACAATAAAAAATAAATAAAATAAATACATAGCCTAGATGACTGGATTAAAAGGAAAGATCCAACAATATGTTGCCTGCAAGAGACTCACCTCATAGAAAAAGATACCCATAGACTAAAGGTGAAAGGATGGGGAAAAACATACCATGCACGTGGCCTCAGAAACAAAGCTGGAGTATCCATCCTCATTTCAGATAATGTGGACTTCAAGCCAAAGATAGTCAGAAGGGATAAAAAGGACATTTCATACTGCTTAAGGGAAGGATAAATGAGCAAGATATAACAATCATAAACATCTATGCCCCAAACAGTGGCTCAACCATGTATGTCAATCAAATCCTTTTCTATTTCAGAAAACAAAAGGACCACAACACAATAATACTAGGTGATTTTAACACGCCTCTCTCACCACTGGTCAGATCTTCCAAACAAAAATTGAACAAAGAAATCATAGATCTCAATAACACAATCAATAATTTAGACTTAACAGACATTTATAGAATATACCACCCAACCAAGAGCGAATACACTTTCTTCTCAGCAGCACATGGATCCTTCTCTAAAATAGACCATATATTATGCCACAAAGCTAATGTTAGCAAATACAAGAAGATAGAGACACTACCTTGTATTCTATCAGATCATAATGGATTGAAGTTAGAAATAAATGAAAGAGTAAAGAACAGAAACTACTCCAACACCTGGAGATCAAACAATATGCTGTTATATGATGAATGGATAACAGAAGATATTAGGAAAGAAATTAAAAAATTCTTAGAGGTAAATGAGAACAAAGAAACATCATATCAAAATCTCTGGGACACTATGAAAGCAGTACTTAGAGGAAGATTTATTTCATGGGGCACATACAATAAAAGAAGAAAAACTCAAAAAATAAATGACCTAACACTACAGCTCAAAGCCCTAGAAAAAGAAGAACAGACAAACAGCAAATTAGTAGAAGACAGGAAATAGTTAAACTCAGATCTGAAATCAACGATATTGAAACAAGAAACACAATAAAAAATTGACAAAATAAATAGTTTGTTCTTTGAAAAAATAAACAAAATTGATAAACCTTTAGCCATACTAACAAAGAGAAGATGAGAGAAAACACAGATCACTAAAATTTGGAATGAACAAGGAAATGTCACAACAGACATGATTGAAATACAAAACATAATTAGAAGCTATTTTGAAAATCTGTACTCCAACAAAATAGAAAATTTCGAAGACATCAACAGGTTTCTAGAGATATATGAATTGCCTAAACTGAACGAGGAGGACATACACAATTTAAATAGACCAATTTCAAGTAATGAAATAGAAGAAGTCATCAAAAGCCTACCAACAAACAAAAGTCCGGGACCAGATGGGTTCTCAGCCAAGTTCTACTAAACCTTTATAGAAGAGCTCATTCCAATACTTATCAAAGTATTCCATAAAATAGAAGAGGAGGGAACCCTCCCAAACTCATTCTATAAAGCCAATATTACCCTGATACCTAAACAAGACAGAGAGACATTGAGGAAAGAAAATTTCAGACCAATATCCTTAATGAACATCAACACAAAAATTCTAAACAAAATTTTAGCAAATTACATACAAAAACATATTAAAAAGATAGTGCACCATGATCAAGTGGGTTTCATCCCAGGGATGCAAGTTTGGTTCAACATCAGGAAATCAATAAATGTAATTCACCATATCAATAGACTTAAAGTCAAGATCACATGATTATTTCAATAGATGCAGAAAAAGCATTTGATAAAATACAGCACCCCTTTATCCTCAAAACACTAGAAAAATTAGGGATAGTGGGAACATTCCTTAACATTGTTAAGGCCATCTATGCTAAGCCCATGGCTAATATCATTCTAAATGGTGAAAAACTGAAAGCATTCCCCCTAAAACCTGGAACAAGGCAGGGATGCCCTCTTTCACCACTTCTATTCAATATCGTCCTTGAAACTCTAGCCAGAGCAATTAGACAGACCAAAGAAATTAAAGGTATATGAGTAGGAAAAGATGAACTCAAACTATCCCTATTTGCTGATGATATGATTATATACTTAGAAGGAACCAGGAAATTCCATCAGAAAACTTTTAGAACTCATAAGTGAATTCAGTAAAGTAGTGGGATATAAGAACAATGCACATAAATATAATGCATTTTAATACATAAGTGATGAATCTTCAGAAAGAGAAATTAGGAAAACTACCCCATTCACAATATCATGGAAAAAAAAAATACTTGGGAATCAATCTCACAAAAGAGGTGAAAGACCTCTATAATGAGAACTACAGAACACTAAAGAAAGAAATTTAAAAAAAACTTAGAAAATGGAAAGATCTCCCATGTTCTTTGATAGGAAGAATTAATATGTCAAAATGGTCACACTACCAAAAGTGAAATACAGATTCAATGCAATTCCAATTAAAATCCCAATGATGTACCTTACTGAAATAGAGCAAGCAATTATGAAATTCATCTGGAAGAACAAGAAACCAAGAATAGCTAAAGTAATCCTTAGCAGAAAGAGTGAAGCAGGGGGTATCGCAATACCAGATCTTCAACTCTACTACAAAGCAATAGTAACAAAAACGGCATGGTGTTGGTACCAAAATAGAAAGGTAGATCAATGGTACAGAATAGAGTACATGGACACAAACCCAAATAAATACAATTTTCTCATACTAGACAAAGGGGCAAAAAATATGCAATGGAGAAAAGATAGCCTCTTCAACAAATGGTGCTGGGAGAATTGGAAATCCATATGCAACAGAATGAAACTAAACCCATATCTCTCACCATGCACAAAACTTAACTCAAAACGGATTAAGGACCTCAGAATCAGACCAGAGACCCAGCAGATTATAGAAGAAAATGTAGGTCCAGAGCTTCAACATGTTGCCTTAGGACCAGACTTCCTCAACAGGACTCCCATAGCTCAAGAAATAAAAGCAAGAATCAATAACTGGGATAGATTCAAACTAAAAAGCTTTCTCTCAGCAAAGGAAACTATCAGCAATATGATGAAAGAGCCTACAGAGTGAGAGAAAATCTTTGCCAATCATACTTCAGATAGAGCACTAATCTCCAGAATCTATAAAGAACTCAAAAAACTCTACACCAAGAATGCAAATAATCCAATCGACAAATGTGCTAAGGAAATGAATAGACACTTCACAGAAGAAGATCTACAAGCAATCAACAAACATATGGAAAAATGTTCAACATCTCTAGTAATAAGAGAAATGCAAATAAATGTTAGGGGTTGCTCCAGTCAGAATGGCGCCTGGTCACATCGGCAGTGAAGAGTTTAATTCACATAAGCACACTCAGGAGATTTATCACTGTCCGTGTTAAGTCCATACGCACAATGTGTGCACAGGTGTTCCTGAGCGCACCTGCTTGGGCCTGCTCGTTTTAACCCTTGCTGTGATGGGGAAGCTGGCTCCTCATCTGATCTCATCTGGCGTGGCCCCATCTGGAGGGAATATAAGTGGACAGTGGGTGGGGGCACGACAGTAAGAAGCAGCAGCAAGCAGAGCAGCAGCTAGCAGAAGGAAGTGGAGTAGAATCCATTAGCAGAAAGGAAGAAGAAGAAGTGGCAAACAGATAGAAGTAGGTCGCAGAGAGAAGTAGAAGCAGCGGCAGAAGGCAGATCGCAGAGCGGAGAACTGGGAACACATCTTTAGGTTGCATATCACAGTTAGGCAGATCGCAGTACATGGGACGCATCACTAAGAAGCACCTTATGTACATGCACCATTAGTTCACAGGATGCAGGACACACCTTTAAGAAGCAGCAGAACTAAGAAGAAATAAATCTCTGATGAGTGTAGAAGCCTCTTTCTCTAAAACTTCCTCTCTAAGCAAAGTTTCTCTTCCTGATAAGCAAAGTTTCTCTTCCTCTAAGCAAAATTTCTCTTCTTCTAAGCAAATCCTATCATTCTCTCAAGGTCTCTCTTCCTCTATAAATTAGTGAACATAGGAAAAATAGTTTATTTCCAGGCCCCTCTGATAAATACCTGCACAATTGTTGCCACGGGCGATGACAAATGGTGGAGCATACAGGGAAAGAGAAAAGGAAAGAAGTGAAATCGGAATGGCGGCCCATGCGGGGTTGGGGAGCATATGGCGAAAGGGAAAAAAGGATATTGGAATGCTGGGGAAAGTAAACTGAGGAGCCTCACAGGAACAGGGCAAGGGAAAATTCAAAATTTGCCTCTGGGAATAGGTGTGGCAGGGAAAGTAGGAACCTCGCAGGAGTCTCTGGCCAGAGCAGTTTAAGGGCGAGGGATAGTGAAAAGAAATAGGGTCAATCAAAAACTAAAGGTCACAAAGGACATGACAGTGAAGTGCAAAAATGCGTATATTTTGTGTTGTTTGTGTTTGTAAAATTCAAGTGTCTTGCTCTAAGTAGCGAGGTAAGCTGAGGCCCTGTCTCCCTCTGAGGCAGTTAGGTGCTCAGGATAGTAGGTCAGGAAAACTGAGCCCCTGTCCTTCTCTGGGGCAGTTATGTGCTCAGGTAAGCCAAGACCCTGTCTCTAGGGCAGTTACCCCCTGTCCCTGGGGCAGTTAGAAACTCAGGTAAGCTGAGGCCCTGTCTTTCTAAGGCAGTTAGGAACTCAGAATAGCTGGCCAGGTGATGAAATATAAAGAGGATGATAAAGGAATTCTGGATTATGTGTATTTAGTATTGTCTGTGTGTTCATACTACTGTTAGTTTGGCCTTTGTACAGTAAAAGATATGTTCAGAAATATCATGAAATCAGTCTGAAAGGATAATTGAAAAAGGAGGCATGAAAAAAAAATTACAAGAAGGAGAAAAGTGCTGGGAGAGATTAAAAAGGAAGTTAGCTGGGGTAATCAAAAACAGGAAAGATTTTATCAGAGGAAAGAAACACTGGGGAAGAATTAGAAAATAAGGAAACCACTGCATGATCATATGTTCAAACTCTAGCAGAAATAAGCCCAGGGTTTATAGAAGAACAGCTGTTCAGTGTGCCACAGGGGGATCTTCATAAACAGGATCTAATAGCAACAGAAAAGAACTCCTAAAGAGAACAAAGTGAGGAAGAATTGAGTGGTAGTAACCTAGAAAACAATTACTCAGAAAATTTAAAAACAAGGGAAAAAGGAGAGAGCTAAATCTAATACAAAGAACCCCCAAAAGGAATAACCAGTGGTAGTGAAAACTTAAGAATGAGGGGAAAAGGTAGGAGAAAGCTAAACCTAATACAAAGAGTTTCAAATTTTGTAGAACCTGCCCATATTTGAGGACCAAAACAGAGATACCATCAACCATTAGAAAAACTTTAAAGAGGCAGTTAAGACTGATTGGAAACAGGTATGCAGAGTAGTGTTATCTGGAGGACAATGTCTAATTTGACAGTTCAGTGGCAAGAAATAGCTGTTGAAACTGCTTGCAGAAACGTAGTAGCAAGGTTTCCTGGTAGAAATGTTGATATGCTAATAGAAGGCTAATATGATACTCAAAATAAATATGATACTGGAGTGTATGCACAGATATGCAGCAGCAAAGAGACAATGCCCTAACAAAAGATAAGAGATAACTATAGTAAAATCTGTTACACCGTATGCCCCAGGTCTTTGCCCAAAGTGCAGAAAAGGAAACCATTGGATTAATGAGTGCAAATTACTGATGTTGAGGGCAAGATGTTACCAAGTCATTTAAGAAACAAGGCACAGGGCTCTTCAACTCAAGGCTCACAAAATGGAAGCAACTGTCTAAGGAGTAACAGATCTTTTTGCTGATAGTGATTGCATCACTCGGGCAATTCAAAATTGGAATTGGTTGGACCCATAGCCCCTCATAAGCTGATTTAGCCACACAGATGATTTTCATCTTTTTCTCAGTAAAGCAAGCTGCTTATTTTCATCCTGTGTAACTTTTTAATTCTTCATGTTGGTACCTCAACTTTAAGGAGGTTTATAAGTAAAGGGAAGTCCAGTGATCAATAGGTTAATGGAGTTGATATTGAAAAATGTAGAGAGGGTAAAATAATTGTTTTCTCAGCACAATATGGCACCAAATTTTGGGGATTTTTAGGTTTTACACTAATAAGCTTGGGTGTGCTTGTGTTAATTCAATTCTACAAATGCCTCAAAGCCAGTCAGCAGGCTCATAATGAGATCATAAAACAGGCCATGGCCACCCTTGAAGCAGAACAATCTCCCAGTATCTGGCTTACTATGCTGGATCAGTAGTCAAAGACGGGTAAGAAGTATGGAGAGCTCATATGAACCTAAGACAGGAAATGAGGGCTAGAGCCTCATTGTCCAATGACAGGTAAGGATGTTGCTCTGCCGTGAACAACCTAAGACAGGCACGATCCCTGCCAGCTTTCTTTTCATTTTATATAAAGAAAGGGGAATTGTTGGGGGCTGTGCCAGCCAGAACGGTGTCTGATCACATCAGCAATGAGGAGGTTAACTGACATAAGCACACTCAGGTGATTTATCACTGGCCATATTCAGTTAAGTCCATGCACACAATGAGTGCATAGGTGTTCCTGAGTGCACCTGCTTGGGCCTGCTCATTTTAACCCTTGCTGTGATGGGGCAACTGGCTTCTCACCTGATTGCATCTGGCGTGGCCCTGCCCTCTGCCTGCTGGAGGGAATATAAGCAGGCAGTGGGCGGGGGTGCGACAGTAAGGAACAGCAGCAAGCAGAACAGCAGCTAGCAGATAGAAGCGGAGTAGAATCCATTAGCAGAAAGGAAGAAGAAGAAGCGGCAAGCAGATAGAAGTAGGTCGCAGAGAGAAGTAGAAGCAGCGGTGGAAGGCAGATCGCAGAGCGGAAAACTGGGAACACATCTTTAGTTTGCATATCACAGATAGGCAGATCGCAGTACGTGGGACGCATCACTAAGAAGCACCTTAGGTAGACGCACCCTTAGTTCACAGGATGCAGGATGCACCTTTAAGAAGCAGCAGAACTAAGAAGAAATAGATCTCTGATGAGTGTAGAAGTCTCTTTCTCTAAAACTTCCTCTCTAAGCAAAGTTTCTCTTCCTGATAAGCAAAGTTTGTCTTCCTCTAAGCAAAGCCTATCTTTCTCTCAAAGTCTCTCTTCATCTATATAATAGTGAATATAGTAAAAATACTTTATTTCCAGGCCCCTCCAATAAATACCTGCACACTTGTTGCCACGGGCAGCAACAAATCAAAACCACCCTAAGATTCCATCTCACCCCAATTAGAATGGCGATTATCAAGCAACAACAGGTGTTGGCGAGGATGTGGGGAGAAAGGTACACTCATACATTGCTGGTGGGGCTGCAAATTAGTGTAGCCACTCTGGAAAGCAGTATGGAGACTCCTTAGAAAACTTGGAATGGAACCACCATTTGACCCAGCTATCCCAATCCTTGGTCTATACCCAAAGGACTTAAAAACAGCATATTACAGAGATACAGCCACATCAATGTTCATAGCTGCTCATTTCACAATAGCCAGATTGTGGAACCAACCTAGATGTCCTTCAATTAATGAATGGATAAAGAAACTGTGATATATATATATACACACACACACACACACACACACACGCACACACACACACACACACACACAATGGAATATTACTCAGCCATAAAGAATGATAAAATTATGGCATTTGCAGGAAAATGGATGAAACTGGAGAATATCATGCTAAGTGAGATAAGCCAATCTCAAAAAATCAAAGGACGAATGATATCACTAATAAGTGGATGAGGACACATAATGGGGGGTGGGAGGGGTTAGTGTTAGGGTTAGAGTTAGGGTTAGAGTTAGGGTTAGGGAGGGGGGCAAGAATGGAGGAAGGAAGGACTGTATAGAGGAAAAGAGAGGTGGGAGGGGTGGGGTAAGGGAAAGAATAACAGAATGAATCAAACAACATTACCCTATGTAAATTTTTGATTATACAAATGGTATGCCTTTACGCCATGTACAGAGAGACAACATATATCTCATTTGTTTACAATAAAAAAAAGAGTTGGGTTGGGTGGGCGGGCATGCCCTTGCAGGAGGTAGTGAAACTCCAGACCCCCTCCTTGCTGTCTTTGCTTCTTGGCCATGAGGGAGCAGTTCTGCTCTGCTATATGCTGCCAGTATTATGCACTGCTTCATGGCAGGCCCAAAACAATAGGACCTGTATATCATGGAATGCTCTAACCCTCTAACAGTGATCCATAGTAAATCTTTTCTCTTTATAAAAAAAAAAATTAAGTACTTTAGTCAAAATAGGTTCCAAAGGGCAGCAACCCCCCTCATTCTTTTAATGTTTGCTTCATCAGTTTTAAAGTGCTATGGCTGAAGTTTTTTAGAACTATAAACATGAATATTGTTCTCTGTGCATGTCTTTTCTGTGATTGCAAATATTCATTAACTTTCATATATGTATCATCTGTATTGTGATATTATTTTTGTGAAATAAATACTTTGTAATGAAAGGTGTTTTGAGAAGGGTATGTTGGTTTTCTTCCATTTACCTGGAATGACCCAAACTTCACTGTTTCCATGTGGAAACAAGTTTGGAAATGTATCTTGTTACTTACCCTTAAGTACGGCACTCAAAAAAAAAAAAAACTTTAAATACAGCTATATAAAGAAGTACATATAATTATTGAGATTGAATTTTGGAGCATGGAATGGGCTTGACAAATGGTCCCTTGATCTTTTGAATCTTAAATTCTATCAATTGCTCTGTACCGAGAAGGGAGAAGTGATGGAGAAGGAAAGAACCCGAACCACTGTTCTTCCTTTGGGCTACATTTTTGGTAAAAGAGAATGTGAACTGCCAAGTTTGGTGAGAAAGCTTACTATTCTACCCAATGTCACTTCCAGGCTGACCTAGCTCTGGCTTTCATGGGTGAGTTCAAAACCATCTCCATCTGTGTCTGATACAGAAAGACTGGTGTGTATGTAGGGGAGGAGAGGCAGGAGAAAATAATGAAAAAATGGAGACACAGACTGACAGTTTCAGTATGTTTACTGTGCCAGAAAGGGTCACAGAGATCTGCTAGCCATACATTTTATAACAAACATTTGAAAATAAATTGTTACAGGTGCTAGGCAAATACTCTACCACAGAGCCAAAATGCCCACCCTGTTTGTTGCCTTTTACATTGATAATTTTACTCATAAATTTATAAACCAAAAGCTTGGTTCCACACAAAAATTCATGACCAACACGTGAAATGGTTTATGACAAACACACCTGTCTTTGGTAAGAAGAATTTCAAAAACCTAGGTCCTTTTACAACTGAATCTCTTTCAAACTGAATACTGACATGCCCAACATGCACAGACAAAAGTCATTAGGTGAAGTTTAACATTATTACAAACATATACAATCCAACTATAGAAGAGCATTTAAAAAGTATATAGTGATCCAACATAAATTTATACTGCGCTTATAAATCTATATAGCCCTGCTCAAAGATTTTGCTTTTTTTTGTCCATTTTCAGGAGGAAATGAAAGGAAGTAATCCCTTTTCAGAACCCTTCCCTAAACTCTGCCTTAAAGCACTGTGCAAGCAGGTGTCTCTCTGAGGAAAAAAATACATGCTATTTGTTTCAGAACTTACTGGTTTGGGAGACCTCATCAAATGCATTACCAGGTTCTTATTCTCTTTGTCCTTTCCCACTATCTCATGATGTCATAAAGGTATCAGGTCCTCAAACAACCTTCAGATTTTTAGTGAAGAAGATGAAACAGGGTAGCTACTACTACCTCAAACTGAAATTTGGTATTAATAATGAAATATAAACTTTTAAAAAAGCACCTATAATTCATTATTTTATTTCCAATCTCTCAGAAGGTAGACTTATATTAAAAAATGTCCTGTTAAATGCTAAGTAAAAATTCTAAAGGATTTCTTACTCAATTTGCTTGTTGCTGATTGCTATATAAATCTCAATGAATCACTATTGTCTAGTAAATGAGAATGGGAAATAAATGAAAGCTTTTTATAGCTCAGTTCTCAAATATTTTCCTAATCCCTCACTTACCTTACTCCATTTTAAAGTAAAATACTGGGCTAATTTAAAAAAAAATAATGTCAGATGTAAAATTGAAAAGTTACTTACCACATGGGAAATGTATTATTTTAATGGCTCTGATAGTACACTGTCCCCTTTCATAGGAATGGAAAAGTCAGAGTGACCCCCAGAAAGGAAATTCATCTTATATATTAAGGTAAGTTTCTTCCACAAGGAAACTATCTTATGTTTCAACTGTGTCTCATTAATCTTTATAGAAATCCACTTTTAACAACTGAAATGAAGTTATATTAGGCCAACAGATGCCATCACAGAAGGTTTATTTCAAATTAAATAGAGTAAGAGTGATAACCCATACTTAAGTATTATGGGTTTCTTACAGTTTCTTAGAGTGGTGAAAAAATATATATTAAAACATTTATACAGAAGGGAAAATTTTGATTGATTTGAAAAACTATGCAGTGGGGCTCCTTCCTTTAAGAAATTTTGATCTACCTTCAAAAATGACCAATGTTTCAGATTTATCATCAGCAACCATCTCTTTCTAAACCTCTAATCCATCTCATTCCCCAACATTAGACAAATTAATATGAAAGGGGAAAAACTTTGGATTTTCTTACTTTCTGGTAAAGCATGTATTCTTGAGCCCCAGACTTTGAAAGTATGCGTGCTTCATGGCCTCTTCTGCTAAAACCCTTTTATTAGATTCAAACTGTAAAAAAGCAAAGAACTGCTTCATTAACTTTTATTCTCAATTACTATAAAAGTTGGAAAAGAACAAATCAGTATTTAGAGAGCTTTTTTAAAAATCTTGGTTGTTTAATATGATAACTATTTTCAAGTACTAATTTGGAGTACTCCAGATACACTTGAATTTGAATTGCTATTGAGATTATATAGTATTAATTATATATCAGTTCCACATTTTCAAGATAAGTCTGAATCTTAAGTAAAACTTTAGATTCCTCTATTTTCTGAAGGGATGAAAATTAAAATATTCAACTTTTTCTTTTACTTTTCTTCATGAATCATGAAAATCTGGGGACAATATACTCACTGTCCTTATAGCAGATGTTCTTAGTAATGTATCAATACCCCCTGTCCCTTTTCCTTGTTAATTGACAGATCATGAATCAGGACTCTTTCTAACTTTAGACTGATTACAAAAATTCTGCTCCTAATTCCTAGCCTCTCTTACAAGTAATGTGCTGGCCAATGAGACTTGGAAAGAAGCTTTTTAGTGACTTCTACTAAAAGCATGCTTTCAAAATATAAGGGTAAATGTGTTTGTTACCACCCTTATCCTCCCACTTGTTCCTGCTTTGGAGGAAATGTGAGTGGTATCTGGGCAGCAATAACCTGAAAGGCATTAACTGTAAGGAATAAAAGAACATAAGAGGTCAAAAATTTAGAGAACATGGCCTTGATATAGTTGATCAATGCCAGCAGGTGTTCTTGGTCAAAATGAGAGATCCAGATCATTAAGAGAAACTAGGTAATAAACATAACATATATTGTATTATGTCTTGTATATTACATATATACAATAAACATATATATATATATATATATATATATATAATATGTTTAACTTAATCATGTTCCTGAAACATTGTGGATACTACTATAAATAATCATTATCATTCTACATTTGAGGAAACTGAGGTTTAATGACATTTAAGAATTACAAAATAAGATGTGACTTTCCTGTTGAAATTCTGTTAACAGCTCAGTTTCTTCAGAGTCTAACCTAGATATAACAATACAAAATGTGGCAATTTTAATCTTAGGTGATATAAACATTTCAGCTAAAACTGTTTCCTAAGTGTTTTTGTTTCCTAAATTTAAGTGCCCTAAAACAGATACTCTTGTTGAGTTCAAATAAACTCAAAACTATTTTAGTCTAAAGAGGCTTATCTTTCATTGCCTTAGGAAGAGACCATAAATAACATCAATTCACATTTTCAATGTTCATGAAAAATATAAGAACTGTTGAATTTGAGTCATCATTCTGTCTCAAAACCAAGTGCCCTCTATAATAATGGAGTTTAATGACTACATCAATTTTCACAGTACTGAAATGAAGGCAAGTGCATAAAAGCATCATTTTCCTATCATATGGGTAAAAACACAGAAAAGTGACCCCAAAATATATCAGTCAGGTTCAAGATAAACATAGACAAGCCATTCAATAAATTTTTATAGCAATGGGTACTAGAAGGTACCAAGCTCGATTTAAATGTGACATAACTTCATAGAACTTTATTAATCAATACCACCAAGCCAATAGTTAATAAAGAAATGTAATTATAGTTATAAAATTAACATAGCTAGGAGTAGTGGAGGTAGGGATTATTTTAATGGGATTATCTCTGGTTGAGAAAGCACAAGATCTATCTTTTACTGCCTTTCACTGACAAAAGTACCATTACAAGTAAATAAATATTCTCCCCTGAGTACTCTAAGTAGGTTCTGGGGATCCTGCAAGCCTAGACATTCTCCAGACTCTTTCAGTCCTCAGCACTTTGCCATTGTCATACATATCCAGAGGATCCTAAGCACTGACAAGCTTGGAGCTAAGTTCATGTACAATCTGCTTCACAGGACTTCAGCCTTCTACACTGAACATTACCATAGGCAATGGTATATATATTTACACATATGTGTGTGTGTGTGTGTATAACAAAACAATAATTATACTACTACTTTGGAGAGACACAAAAATGTGCAGCATACATGGCTATTCTTCCTAAGAATGTCTAGCTGAGAATATCAGCTGTTACACTAACAATAAGAATATCAGCACACACAAATATTTTAAAATATTTCTGGTATCAGAAATGTTTTGCTATTACTTTCCTAGTTTGAGAAGAAATGGAAGTACAAGAAGTGTGTTATGTTGTAAGCAATGTGAATTTTTTTATTAAAGTATACAATGCCCTTAATTTGGTGTTTTGGTGACTTAAAAATTTTAATGGAAAATAAAGACAAGGAGTTATTCTATGTTACTGCAAATATATGTTACTGTATTCCACAAGTCAAAATATTCAGACCAATTTTACTGAGAGTTCTGGACTGATCTAGATGTAGCTGTGAGAAGAAACTTCAGCTGAACTGCTGACATTCAGGACATTACATTTTGCTGTGAAGTCACAGTTTATAGTCTTCATGTACAAATTATGTCAGTAACTCTGAACGAAATATTTATGGGTCATCTGATGTATGCATCACAGTCAAAATTTTACTTATAATACTTAAGTGTTTTGTGAGTAAATGGAGAATGATTCTACAGAAAGCAAAGCAAAAATTGTACAATGATCTTTATAGTACCAAATAAGGCATTAATCAGTGCTTTCTTTCTGGGAAAAGGAGCTACCAAGATAAATTCTAGAATTCTAATACATAAGTTCTATACTCATTTTATTTATAATTCAATGCTACTTCATACTGTACTAATTTTTCCTTACTGAATTATAAAATGAATATGACAAAGGAAGGGAGGAATTTAATTATATTAGGTCCCAAAATATTTAAGAATCATGTGTATTATTTGTATGGAATTTTTATTGTGGCAAATACTTTGAGAAATTAAAAAGAATCATATAGTTTCTCCCCTTCTCACTTAAAAAAAACCTGGATGCATGATTAAGTAGAGGCTGTGGTTTATATTTTGGAAAGTTGTAGTTCTTGAATTCATCATCTGAGGAAACATCTGGTCAAGTTTCCTGAGTTGGAGTTCCTGAACTAAAATATATATATGTATATATATATATATATATATATATATATATATATATATATACATATATACATAGAAACTTATACATATTCATGTAAATTATACTTATGAACATATATGTAGGCATTATGAAGAAAATGCCTTAGAGAACATATTACATTTATTAGATAATTTATTTCAACTGAAATTAAAATGGTTAAAATTATAAGTACTTATGGGCTTATTTTTGGACTGTGTAATGATGCTATGGATACGATGGTGGCTGGCCCTTTTTCTACCCAGATGACACTACCTAAGCTTGAAATATTCCTTAATAATACACTGCAGACAGATTTTCATGACTGTTATTCAGAAAATGGGGGAGTTTCAGTTTTACAGCAATTGGTTTTTCTATTATGTAGAAGAAATCAGCTCCTTGCTTAGAGTAAGAAAGTGCTATATGCAAAACTGAGGGTCCACCTGAGGTAGATGACCATGGATTTACAGTAGATCCCATCACCATTCCCTGTCACTCTCTTCAGCAAAAATTAATTCTAGGATTAATTTTCTTAATTCCCATCTAAGACAAAGGGTAAGTTATGCATGGAAACTTGAACTCTCAATACATGTGAAGAATATTTGTTTTTACCCAACTGCTTTCCATCCATTCCTAACCTCACCCTTGATCTTTATACATGAAGTCTAAGGTTCAGATTTCTATATTGAAGAATAGACCTCATAGGAAAAAAAATATAATTTTAGAAACATAATGAATACACCATCTATGTGAACTTAAATTCTAAGTGTTGTGAAAAATAATTTTCTTTTCCCATTCCTTTTCCCCTAACCCACTCTTTTGCCTACTTCCCACCTTCAAATATAAACACAAGGTAAAGATTTTTCATTTTGAGGAATAATTTTGTAATATATTTTTAAAAATCTGCTTAGTAATGTAAATGATAACAAAAGGAATGCATGGATAGAAACCAAAATATAGCTGGGATGATTAATCTGAAACTTATAAGCCATTTTAAAATCAAAAAGTATGGGAAATGAATAGGAACAGACAAAAATAATTACTAAAACCCCAATTACTAAACACTCATAAGAGGGTTTCACATAGACGGCAGGAGACAAGTCTTTTTAAATAACAGCTTTAAGAACTGTATGGTAAGGGTTGGGGACAGAGTTCATTGGTAAAGCACCTACTTAGTATGCTGGAGATCCTGGGTTTGATAACCCCCAAAAAAGTTATTACATGCTATTAAATCATTATTTCCTTTCCAATCAGAACAAACATAATTCAGAATTCATCTAAGTAGAAATCTTTTATAAAAATTGAGAGCCAGATAAAACTTTTGACCAGAAAATAAAGTGAAAAAATATATTTTAAAATATTGTAAGTACTGATGTGCAAAACTATGATAATCACAGACATGTACCAAAATCAAGTTACACTATGTCAATGTGTTCAGTGTGTATACAGAATAAAGTCATTTTACACTTTAGAATATCTAATCAAAACAGAAGCTTTTGTTAATAAAATATCCCATGATATAATATGTGGAAAGGAGATAAACAATTCTGAGAATCTCAGAAGTAATAATTAAGTTCCTCCCTCAGACACAAAGTTCAAGTGGGTACCATGTCCTATCTACTTTCTCTCAGCATGACTTCTAGGGTCAGTGTTCTACTATCTATTTCCATGTGATGGCCGCACTATCTATAATTTTGAATAAGTTCCTAATTCATCTACATGCTTCTTGTCTGTCTCTTTCTCTATTTCATTGTCTCTATTTTTCCTGAAACTCTTATTTGAAAGAAAAGTGTGATCATGTCAGTCCTTGTTTAAATAAACACTTTTTATTACATGAGATGTTCAGACTCCTTGACTTGATATCTCATTCTTTTTTTTAAATTTTTTTAATTTTTTTTATTATTGTACACAAATGGGATACATGTTTTTTCTCTATTTGTACATGGCGTAAAGGCATACCATTTGTGTAATCATAAATTTACATAGGGTAATGTTTGATTCATTCTGTTATTTTTTCCCTTCCCCCCACCCCTCCCACTCCTCTTTTCCCTCTATACAGTCCTTCCTTCTTCCATTCTTGCCCCCCTCCCTAAACCTAACTCTAACCCTAACACTAACTCTTCCCACACCCCATTATGTGTCCTCATCCACTTATTAGCGATATCATTCTTCCTTTGGTTTTTTGAGATTGGCTTATCTCACTTAGCATGATATTCTCCAGTTTCATCCATTTGCCTGCAAATGCCATAATTTTATATTCTTTATGGCTGAGTAATATTCCATTGTATATATATACCACAGTTTCTTTATCCATTCATCAATTGAAGGGCATCTAGGTTGGTTCCACAATCTGGCTATTGTGAACTGAGCAGCTGTGAACATTGATGTGGCTGTATCTCTGTAATATGCTGATTTTAAATCCTTTGGGTATAGGCCAAGGAGTGGGATAGCTGGGTCAAATGGTGGTTCCATTCCAAGTTTTCTAAGGAGTCTCCATACTGCTTTCCAGAGTGACTGCACTAATTTGCAGCCCCACCAGCAATGTATGAGTGTACCTTTCTCCCCACATCCTCGCCAACACCTGTTGTTGCTTGTATTCTTGATAATCGCCATTCTAATTGGGGTAAGATGGAATCTTAGGGTGGTTTTGATTTGCATTTCTCTTAATACTAGAGATGTTGAACATTTTTCCATATGTTTGTTGATTGCTTGTAGATCTTCTTCTGTGAATTGTCTATTCATTTCCTTAGCCCATTTGTCGATAGGATTACTTGCATTCTTGGTGTAGAGTTTTTTGAGTTCTTTATAGATTCTGGAGATTAGTGCTCTATCTGAAGTATGATTGGCAAAGATTTTCTCTCACTCTGTAGGCTCTTTCTTCGCATTGCTGATAGTTTCCTTTGCTGAGAGAATGCTTTTTAGTTTGAATCTATCCCAGTTATTAATTCTTGCTTTTATTTCTTGTGCTATTGGAGTCCTGTTGAGGAAGTCTGGTCCTAAGGCGACATGTTGAAGCTCTGGACCTACTTTTTCTTCTATAAGATGCAAGGTCTCTGGTCTGATTCCGAGATCCTTAATCCATTTTGAGTTTAGTTTCATGCATGGTGAGAGATATGGGTTTAATTTCATTCTGTTCCATATGGATTTCCAATTCTCCCAGCACCATTTGTTGAAGAGGCTATCTTTTCACCATTGCATTTGGCCCCTTTGTCTAGTATGAGAAAATTGTATTTATTTGGGTTTGTGTCCGTGTACTCTATTCTGTACCATTGATCCACCTTTATATTTTGGTACCAATACCATGCCGTTTTTGTTACTATTGCTTTGTAGTAGAGTTGAAGATCTGGTATTGCGATACCCCCTGATTCACTCTTTCTGCCAAGAATTGCTTTAGCTATTCTTTTTTTTTATTCTTCCACATGAATTTCATAATTTCTTGCTCTATTTCTGTAAGGTACATCATTCGGATTTTAATTGGAATTGCATTGAATCTGTATAGCACTTTTGGTAGTATGGCCATTTTGACAATATTTATTCTTCCCATCCAAGAACATGGGAGATCTTTCCATCTTCAGAGGTTTTCTTTAATTTCTTTCTTTAGTGTTCTGTAGTTCTCATTGTAGAGGTCTTTCACCTCTTTTGTGAGGTTGATTCCCAAGTATTTTTTTTTTTCGAAGCTACTGTGAATGGGGTAGTTTTCCTAATTTCTCTTTCTGAAGATTCATCGCTTATGTATAGAAATGCCTTAGATTTATGTGCATTGATCTTATATCCCGCTACTTTACTGAATTCACTTATGAGATCTAACAGTTTTCTGGTGGAATTTTCTGGTTCCTCTAAGTATACAATCATATCATCAGCAAATAGGGATAGTTTGAGTTCTTCTTTTCCTATTTGTATCCCTTTAATTTCTTTGGTCTCTCTAATTGCTCTGGCTAGAGTTTCAAGGACGATATTGAATAGAAGTCGTGAAAGAGGGCATCCCTGACTTGTTCCAGTTTTTAGAGGAAATGCTTTCAGTTTTTCACCATTTAGAATAATATTAGCCATGGGCTTAGCGTAGATGGCCTTTACAATGTTAAGGAATGTTCCCACTATCCCTATTTTTTCTAGTGTTTTGAGCATGAAGGGATGCTGTATTTTATCAAATGCTTTTTCTGCATTTATCAAAATAATCATGTGATTCTTGACTTTAAGTCTATTGATATGGTGAATTACATTTATTGATTTCCTGATGTTGAACCAACATTGCATCCCTGGGATGAAACCCACTTGATCATGGTGCACTATCTTTTTAATATGTTTTTGTATGCGATTTGCTAAAATTTTGTTATTTTTGCATCGATGTTCATTAAGGATATTGGTCTGAAATTTTTTTTCCTCGATGTGTCTCTATCTGTTTAGGTATCAGGGTAATATTGGCTTCATAGAATGAGTTTGGGAGGGTTCCCTCTTCTTCTATTTTCTGGAATACTTTGAGAAGTATTGGAATGAGCTCTTCTTTAAAAGTTTTGTAGAACTTGGCAGAGAACCCATCTGGTCCTGGACTTTTCTTTGTTGGTAGGCTTTTGATGACTTCTTCTATTTCATTACTTGAAATTGGTCTATTTAAATTGTGTATGTCCTCCTCGTTCAGTTTAGGCAATTCATATATCTCTAGAAACCTGTTGATGTCTTCGAAATTTTCTATTTTGTTGGAGTATAGATTTTCAAAATAGCTTCTAATTATGTTCTGTATTTCAGTCGTGTCTGTTGTGATATTTCCTTGTTCATTCCAAATTTTAGTGATTTGGGTTTTCTCTCATCTTCTCTTTGTTAGTGTGGCTAAAGGTTTATCAATTTTGTTTATTTTTTTGAAGAACCAACTATTTATTTTGTCAATTTTTTATATTGTTTCTTTTGTTTCAATTTCATTGATTTCAGCTCTGAGTTTGACTATTTCCTGTCTTCTACTACTTCTGGTGTTGGTCTGTTCTTCTTTTTCTAGGGCTTTGAGCTGTAGTGTCAGGTCGTTTATTTTTTGAGTTTTTCTTCTTTTATTAAATGCGCTCCATGAAATAAATCTTCCTCTAAGTACTGCTTTCATAGTGTCCCAGAGATTTTGATATGATGTATCTTTGTTCTCGTTTACCTCTAAGAATTTTTTAATTTCCTTCCTAATATCTTCTATTATCCATTCATCATATAATAGCATATTGTTTAATCTCCAGGTGTTGGAGTAGTTTCTGTTTTTTACTCTTTAATTTATTTCTAACTTCAATCCATTATGATCTGATAGAATACAAGGCAGTGTCTCTATCTTCTTGTATTTGCTGACATTAGCTTTGTGGCATAATATATGGTCTATTTTAGAGAAGGATCCACGTGCTGCTGAGAAGAAAGTGTATTCACTCTTGGTTGGATGGTATATTCTATAAATGTATGTTAAGTCTAAATTATTGATTGTGTTATTGAGATCTATGGTTTCTTTGTTCAATTTTAGTTTGGAAGATCTGTGCAGTGGTGAGAGAGGCGTGTTAAAATCACCTAGTATGATTGTGTTATGGTCTATTTGGTTTCTAAAATTGAGAAGGATTTGCTTAACATACCTGGATGAGCCACTGTTTGGGGCATAGATGTTTATGATTGTTATATCTTGCTGATTTATGCTTCCCTTAAGCAGTATGAAATGTCCTTCCTTATCCCTTCTGACTAACATTGGCTTGAAGTCCACATTATCTAAAATGAGGATGGATACTCCAGCCTTTTTGCTGTGTCCATGTGCATGGTATGTTTTTCCCCGTCCTTTCACCTTTAGTCTATGGGTATCTCTTTCTATGAGGTGAGTCTCTTGCAGGCAACATATTGTTGGATCTTTCTTTTTAATCCAATCTGCCAGTCTATGTCATTTGATTGATGAATTCAGATCGTTAACATTCAGGGTTATTATTGAGATATGATTTGTATTTCCGGTCATTTGGTTCATTTTTAAAATTTTATTAATTAATTAATTAATTAATTTTTTGACACATCTTGTTTCCTCCTTTATTTGACAGTTCCTTTAGGATAATTCCTCCCTTTGCTGATTTGCTTCTTTGTTTTTTTATTTCTTCCTCATGAAATATTTTGCCGAGAATGTTCTGTAATGCTGGCTTTCTTTTTGTAAATTCTTTTAGCTTTTGTTTATCATGGAAACATTTTATTTCATCGTCAAATTTGAAGGTAAACTTTGCTGGGTATAAGATTCTTGGTTGGCATCCATTTTCTTTCAGAGCTTGAAAAATGTTGTTCCAGTCCCTTCTAGCTTTTAGGTTCTGGATTGAAAAATCTGCTGATATCCGTATTGGTTTCCCCCTGAATGTAATTTGGTTCTTTTCTCTCACAGCCTTTAAAATTCTGTCTTTATTTTGTATGTTATGTTTTTTCATTATAACGTGCCTTGGTGTGGGTCTGTTGTAATTTTGTGTGTTTGGAGTCCTATAAGTCTCTTTAACTTGATTTTCCATTTCATTCTTCAGATTTGGGAAATTTTCTGATATTATTTCATTGAATAGATTGTTCATTCCTTTGGTTTGTTTCTCTAAGCCTTCCTCAATCCCAATAATTCTCAAATTTGGCCTTTTCATGATATCCCATAGTTCTTGGCAATTCTGTTCATGATTTCTTACCATCTTCTCTGTTTGTTCAACTTTGTTTTCGAGGTTAAATATTTTGTCTTCAATATCTGCAGTTTTGTCTTCCAGGTGTTCTATCCTATCGGTTATACTTTCTATGGAGTTCTTAATTTGGTTTATTGTTTCCTTCATTTCAAGGATTTCTGTTGGTTTTTTTTCAATATCTCTAACTCTTTATTGAAATGATCTTTTGCTTCCTGAATTTGCTCTGTTAACTGTCGATTGGTGTGATCATTCAATGCCTGCATTTGCTCTTTCATCTCATCATTCAATGCCTGCATTTGCTCTTTCATCTCATCGTTTGCTTCCCTAATCATTTTAATTATGTACATTCTGAACTCCCTTTCTGTCATTTCTTCTGCCATGCTGTCGTTGGATTCTATTGATGTAACATCTAGATTTGTTTGGGGCATTTTCTTCCCTTGTTTTCTCATATTGTTCAGGAATCAGTGGGTCATTAAGATATTGCAGATTTCCTCTATTGACTTATAATGTCCCTGAAGATTGCTAGTATATCCCCTCTTATCCTTCAGCAGCCTGAAGTCTTGGAGGAAGTTGATAATGCGGAGCTCCACGAAGAAGCTGCCTCTCTAGGGTGGTGACCCTCAGGTGGTGTATATTCCCTCCTAGTGGTCAGAGGTGTCTCCACTTGTTGACCAATGGTCATCCAACGGGGAACTAGGCTGTGGGCTGAGGCAAGTACTGTTTGTGCCTGTGTCTCTGGTTTTACCGTCCCTGTGGGAAAACCTTACCCAGCAGGGAAGACTCAATCGGTGGGGAGATCTCCCTGGTCAGTTCCCCTCCTAGAGGTTCCCCTCAATCTACAAATACTGCCTGGGCTGGGCTGTCTTCCTCTGCAATGTTCCCAGGGGCCCGGACCTACCTCCTGGGCCTGGGACCCTCACCCTCTGTAGGCGAGTCTCCTTAGTCTGCCTCTCCCAGATAATATGCCCGCAGTCCTGGAAACTTCGCTCCACCCCTAGGCATGTCTCTGTGTGGCTCTTCCAGCAAGAAGCCACCTAGCTCCTGGGACCCTACTCTGCACCTAATCTCCTGGCTATGTGGCCCCTCCTCTGAGCTGCCACCTTGAGCCCCTCACAATAGCTCCGATACCCAGAGACCCACCACACACCTCCTCCACCGGACAGCAGCCCGGTTTCTGATGCAGTCACTAGGAGTCCAAGCAACTCACTTTGTGTCTCCTCCTCCCACCAACCTCCCGTAGCCCTAGGCAGTCACTCCAAGCCCAAGTGACCCGCCCTGTTCCTCCTCCTCCTCCTCGGGGTAGCCCCCTGTGTTTTCAGGGGCGGTGACTCCAAGACCAAGTGACCCACCGCGCTCTTCCTCCAGGCAGGCCACCGGTGTTCAGGAACGGTCGCTTTGAGTGCAATCAACTCACCACTTGGCTCCTCCACTGGCAACCGCGTTTGGCTCTGATGCAGTCACTCCTAGACCAAGCGACCCACCGCGCTTCTCCTCTTCCTCCGGGCAACCCCCCGGTGTTCAGGAGCAGTTGTTCTGAGTCCAAACAGCTCGGGATGCAGCTCCTCCTCTGGCAACCGCCTGTGGCTCTGATGCAGTCACTCCTAGGTCAAGTGACCCGCCATGCTCCTCCTCTCCCTCCGGGAAACCCCCTGGTGTTCAGAACTGGTTGTTCTGGGTCTAAACAGCTCGACACACAGCTCCTCCTCAGGCAGCCGCCCGGAGCCCCAGTGGTTGCTCTGAGTCCAAGCGCTGTGCTGAGCCACCTCCTCTACGATGATCCCCGATGTCTGTGTTTACCGCTCCAGTGGGGGGAGGGGCGTCTCGCCGGGCAACTCTACTTCACAAATTTCCCTGCGTTCTGGGGCTACTGCCCCATCCGGGATGCCTCCCCAACGGGAGAGACTCACCCGGCGGCTTTGAGTTGGCCCCAAGTCTCTCACTATCTCCTCTTTTGAATCCTGCGTCCTGGAGCAATGTGAAATGCAGCTGCCCTCTAGGCCACCATCTTGAAACTCCCCTGTTTGTTATTTTGAGACAGGATCTTGCTACGTTGCATAGGACCTCATTGAGTTGCTGAGGCTGGCCTCGCACTTGAGATCTTCCTCAGCCTCCTGAGTCGCTGGTATCAGGTCCACATACATTAAGCTCCAGAAAACTATGAAAAACTGCTCTAGTCTGAAATTATCTCCCAGAAGTTTTAAGTTTTGTGAGGAATCCCTAACTTCCATGCTGCATCTTCCTCACCCTTTTTGTTCATCTGCCCCAGCCCCTTCCTCATTCTTTTTATAATCTTGTTCATTCTATCCTTTCAAATCCTATTTTTAAAACAAGTTATTACATATTCACCCTTCTTATCTGTTACAATTTTCTTAATGTAACATACACATTCCTATCTCTGTGTTTATTACATAAAATTTTGAATGCTCCTCGTCCATAGATTCATGTTCAAATTGAAAAATTTCTACCCATCTTTCAATGACCACCTCAAGTGCTTCCTTCTCTGAAGAATTGTGATTTGCAGAACACTTATTTTTTGCCCACTTTATTCATTACAGCACTTTATATGTGTCTCTAGTAAAGGAATCTAGTCATCCAAAAGACAATATGCAATCATCTGAACTTACGACAAATATCAAAGTGCAATAGGAAAAGCTGTCCATTCAATGACAACTGCTACATTCTAGAAGATGTTTATAAGATATAAAGCTGACAAAGTTCTTCAATGTAGAATGTAAATAACTCCTATAAATCAGTAAGGAAAAGGTAGAAAAACCAGTAGAAAACAGATAAGAGATATGCACAATTAATTTACAAAAGAGGACACCTAAACGACCAAAACAGGTTTAAAAGTGTTCAACTTAGAGAATAAAATGCAAAATAAAACCACAATGAGACCACTATTTTATCAGAAAATGAGAGGCAAATAACTACTTCCTATATTTGTAGTGTAGGTTGTGGCTGAATATATGCTGTAAAGTTTTGGGTTGACCATGATTAATGGTGAGTTTCATAGGGTCTCATCTCCAAAGTTGTTTTCCAGCATCAACACCCTTCAGCACTTCTGGCCCCCCAAATATCCTCACTCTCTTCTTTTGAATATTCAGCTTGGAAGCATTGAACAATTGCACGTTTAGCATGGTCTAAGTTCAAAACTGCTATTATACTCTGTGAAATTGTGCTCATCATGCCACCACCAGGCTGTTAACTCATCCTCCAGCTTGTTGTCTGCTCCATTCTGGGAATGGTTAGAGGAGTCCTGGCAATATTTCACAAGTCCTTGCAACAGAGAGGTATTTTTCTGGATAAGAAGATGAACCATTTTGTGATAAAGATTGGCAAGTCATTTCTGCATCATGTATACATTTGATGAGACCCTGGAAAAATCCCAGAAGACTAGTTTTGGGGTGCAGCCTAATTGTAGGGCAGCATCCAAGGAAGAGGTGTCTCACCGTTGGAGTGTGCACAGAACAACTCTCCCTGCATGTCAGGTTTGAAATGCCCTCCTTCCAACAGACTGAGGATATGATTCCCTCTTCTCTTCATGAGTCACCAGAGGAGCCACTCACCTTTACATGGAACATGGACATCCCATGTTCCATCTGTCTCCTTTCTAGACTTTGTAGGATAGGAGGAGAACCCCAACAGATGGAATGTGATGTGTCCCAAATCAATGATCACCCAAACCATGGCACTGCACTGCATGCTCTACTGAGGTTGGCATTCACTACCCATTTCTCAGTGTGGCTGGTGAGCCCCAAGGCTAGTATCCTGACTCTGAAGAAAACCTGGGTGGTACCAGTCCTGGAGGAGTGGGGACGGAGGGCAAATCCACTGCTGCCTGTGCTAAGATTGTTGACCCACGTGCTCTCAAGCAGCCCTCAGTCTCAGCTTGTTCCACTGGAATTTGTGGGGGCGTATAGCCTGCATCAGGAGCCAGATGAGCTGCCTGTCTGCAAGATCGGTGCGTCCAACGGAGCACAGCGCCACCTAGTGGACCTGGGTGGAAGTGCGAGCTGTCAGACTTCAATGGGATCCCTTGTCCTGCCTGGATATGGGGGAATTTAGTGCTCACGGGACTCTATACAGCTTAAAGTCTGTTTCCTTGTCGCCCAGGAGACAAGGATAGAATCATTTCTTCAAAAACCCAAGACCCTGGCACCAGCTCCCTTCATTTATCTTCTAAATCGCACAACTGTGCCGCCACATACCTCGAATATTGGTTTGAAGCGGCCAGGAGCTGAATGGTCTCTGGTTGCCATGTGAATCATGACGCTTCTGTGTTCTTAGTCCGCTCCTCTATGATGTTAGGTGGAATCTGGAGTGCAGGTGCAGTGCCACTGGAGCCACACATTTGCTTTCTATAGGCTTGCTGTGATTTCTTAGTGAATAAAGTTAGGGTTTGGGGCAGAATGGATGCTTGCCTGTATTGATAGAAATCATGAGCATCACGGTGCATTTACAACCTACTCACCCAGTATCATTGGAGCTTCAGTGTCAAGAGTAATCAAGCCCTTAAGTGGACTCTGGTTAATATTGATGGACATCCTCAAGAGAAGCAGTGCAGGGATTATTGTTGCATATCCCAGGATCAACTGGTTTAAATTGTAGTTTGGGGGGAAGGTGCTGTTAACAGGAAACACCTATGCTTATGGTTCTGTGTCAGAAAAAATAGGAATCATGATTCATATATTTGACTATCCCTTGAGAGCAACAGAAAGGAGACAGGAATTTGCAAGGGCAATGATGTTCTCAAAGGGGAATGGGGTTCAGAATTCATGATTGAAAAGAGAATGAGTGGCCAATGACTACTTCCTGTATTTGTAGTGTATGATGTGGTTGAATAAATGTTGTAGAGTTTTGGGTTGTTCATGATCGATGTCGAGTTTCATAGGGTATCTTTTCCAAAGTTGTTATCTAGCATCAACACTCTTCAGTGCGTCTGGCCCCCCAAATATGCTTACTCTCTCCTTTTGGATATTATGCTTGGAAGCTTTGAACAATTCCACTTTCAGCACAGTCTATGCACAAACCTGCAATTATGCCCTGTGAAACTGTGCTCATCATGCCAACACCAGACTTTTTACTCATCTCCCAGCTTGTAGTCTGCTCTATTCTGGGGCTGGTTAGAGGAGTCCTGGCAATATTTCACAGGCCCTTGCCCCAGAGAGGTATTTCTCTGGTCAAGGAGACGAATCATTTTGTGATAAAGTTTGGCAAGTCATTTCTGCATCATGTATAGTTTTCATGTGATTATGGAAAAATCCCATCAGGCTAATTTCGGGATGCACCCTAGTTGTAAGGCAGCAGCCAAGGAGGAGATGTCTCACCATTGGAGTGAGCACAGAACAACTCTCCCTGCATGTTATCCTCCTTCCATAAAGCTGAGGGAATGACTCCTTTTTCTCATCAAGAGCCACCAGAGACACTCACCTTCATATGGAACAATGACATCTCATGTTCCATCAGTCTCCTTTCCAGACTTCTTAAGATAGGTGCAGAAAACCAACAGATGGAATGTGATGTGTCCCTAATCAATGATCACCCAAATAATGGCGCTGCACTGCATGCTCTACTGCACTCACCACCCATCTCTCCATGTGGCTCCTAGGCCCCTAGGCTAGTTTCCTGACTCTGATAAAAACCCGGGTGGTACCAGTCCTGGAGGAGTGGGGATGGAGGGCAAATCCTTTGGTGCCAGTGCTAAAATTGTTGACCCATGTGCTCTCAAGCAGTCCTCGGTCCCAGCTTGTTCCACTGGAATTTGTGGGAACTAATAGCCTTCATCAGGAGCCAGGTGAAGCAAGTTCGGTGCGGCCAATGGAGCACAGCACCACCTAGTGTACCCGCATGGAATTGTGAGCTGTTAGACTTCAATGGGATCCCTTGTCCTGCCTGGATATGGGGGAATTTAGTGCTCACGGGACTCTATACAGCTTAGTGCCTGTTTCCTTGTCACCATGGCAACAAGGATAGAATCATTTCTTCAAAAACTCAAGAAACTGGCACCAGCTCCCTTCATCTATCCTCTAACCCTCACAGCTGAGCGGCCACATGTCTTGAATGTTGGTTTGAAGTGGCCAGGAGCTGAATGGTCTCTGGTTGACATGGGAACCGAGACGCTAATGAAGCCAGAAATGGGGACAATTAGTGTAGAAATAGGAAATCGGGTCAGATCAAGAAAATGGAGGTCATAAAGTCATCTGCCTCTGGAAGTTGGAGACTGCCATGGGAGAATGGAATGTCACAGACTTGCAGAACCCATTGATAAATAAATTTACCTGCCCTTGTGAGGGACTACAGGCAGGAAGGTGCTAATGCCCTCTGGGCCCTTGCCTGTCTGAATCACTTTGACCCTCCTCCTGCCCCATCTGCTTTTCACTTTGTACATCTCACCTGCAAAACCAGGCTTAATTCTGTAGGCAAGAAGGGAAGAGATAAGGAAAAAAAATGGGAGAATAAAACTCATAAAAAGGACAAGATTTCCTCATCCCATGTATTCCACCTTTGGGTCCCCTTCTTCCATCTGGAGAAGTCTGCTTTTACTTTTCTTTAATAAAGCTGAATTTTCCACTCTACATTTGCCTCAGCGTGCTTCTCCGGCATTATACTTCAACACCTGAGAAAGCAGGACTCGTCACCAGTAAAGAGCGGTATCAGATTTGGAGGTCCCACTGAGGTCTATGCCGAGATAAGTGAGCTTTTCTCTTCATGCACCCCAATCTTTCCAAGGTGCATCTTTCTGTCTCTTTCTTTCTGGAGGGAAAATGGGCACCCATTGGCTATTTAAATGCAGTTAGTGCAGCCGCCATTCTTAAGACTCGGGTGAGAGGTTTCCTAGCACAGGCAAGTTTCCAATCCCCTGCTCTGCAGGCATGTTGGAGCTCTGCTGAAGCCATTTCCTACTTTTCTGTCCAGGCCCCGAGCACAGTTGCCATGAGTACACAGTGTCCCTAGTCCTGATCTTCCCAGGATGTGTGGAGGTGGAGGAAGTGTTGGAACAACTGAGGGGTTCTCGGTCCGGGCTACTCTTGGGTGGATCCCAAAGGTTCCTCCTCTGGACTCCCCCTCCTGACTGCCCTAAGGGGTATCCAGAGTGATCAGTAGACAAATGGTACTGAGGGAAAGCGCCAATTACATTTGCCTCCATATGGGTTGTGCAGTACACTACACACATCCATTCCCTCCTGGATGTTTCCCCTTCACTCACCAATCAGACATTAAACATTCAGATTGTAGGATTAAGAGAAAAACATAGGAAAATCAATAGGAAAATGCTCAGGTTATCTTTGTTTGCATATTTAGCCTTTACTAGTTTGTTTAAAGTTTTCCTGTGCTTAAAGGTGCTCAGTGTGTTCTAAGCTTCGAGGAGGATGTATATTTTAATTCAACCCCTCCCTTGAATCCCTCAGAGAACAGGGTATTATATGTCTAAAGATCAATAGGTGTCCTCCTCACCCTTTGGAGATTCCTTTAGTCTACAAAATAGGCAAGAAAATATGCAATTCTTCTTTTGTTGTGGGTCCCTCTTATTTAGGAATTTATAGTGGCAGGGAGGAAAGCGATAATGCCCTTAAGTCTGAATCCTCCCAGGGTCTCTAGCACAGGGCAAACTAGAACCCTAGCACTTTGCCAAAGAAGGCCAGAAATCACTTTGGCAAAGCCAAGTAGTGAGAGACGGATTTTCTGGACCAGATTGAAGCTCAAACTTAGGGAGATGTCTCTAAAAATGGTCTCTGGTGCAGGTGCCTGAGGTCTGTTTTTCTTTTCTTCCACTTAGATGGGAGCTTCACTCTCAACAGTATTGCCAGGTTCACCACTAGCCTGCATTCTGAAAAACTGGGACAAATTTGACCCACAGACACTCAAGAAAAAGCACCTCATTTTCTTCTGCTGCCAGGCCTGGCCTCAATACAAACTGTCTGATGGAGAATCTTGGCGGCCAGAGGGAAGTATAAATTTAATACCATTTTACAGCTTGATAGATTTTGCAAAAGGGAAAGAAAATGGTGTGAGTTACCTTATGTTCAGATCTTCTTTATTCTAAGGGAAGACCACAAATTATGCCAACAATGTAAAATAGACTCAGCCATAACCACTACTGTAAAGGAAGAAATCTTTAAAGAGTCACCTACTGAGGGAAAGGAATTTTCTGCTAAAGTCCATCAGCAGGCCTCCTATCCTCCATACCCTGGTCCTTCTCCATCTGCCCCAATGGACAGATCAAATATACTACCTCTCCAGGAGATGCCAGGAGGAGAATTTGGACCAATTAAAGTATACAATCCTTTCTCCCTCCAAGACCTAAGAAGATAAAAACAGACCTAGGGAAATTTTCAGAAGATCCAGATAAATATATTGAGGTATTTCAAAACCTATGTCAGGTGTTTGACCTCACCTGGAATGATATTATCCTTTTACTTAACCAGACTTTAACCTCCAATGAGAAGGAAGCCACCCTAAATGCAGCTGAACAATTTGGGGATGACCTACACCTTGCTCATGCCCCCAGGAGCCCAAACTAGATCTAAACCCAACTATCCATTGGGAGCACAGGCAGTTCCAAGAAATGATCCCAACTGGGATCCAAACGATGAACAGGACGCTTGGAAGATCAGACACTTCCAAATATTAATCCTTGAGGCCCTTAGGAGAATCAAACAGAAGCCTATTAACTATTCCAAGGTTTCTGAAATTATAAAAGGTCCCGAAGAAAGCCTGGCTATTTTTATGGAGAAACTCAGGGAGGCAATGAGAAAACACACCATCGTGGATCCTGAATCCACAGAGGGCCATTTACTTTTAAAGGACAAATTTATCATTCAGTCGGTCCCAGACATTCAGAGAAAATTACATAAATTGGAATATGGCCCTGATCAATCCTTAGATGATATCCTCTGACTTGCAACTTCCATTTTTTATAATCAAGATGTAGAGGAAAAGAAGGAAAAAGAGCGTAGAGACAAGAAAAAGACTGAAGCGCTGGTCTTAGCCCTAAGAGGAGTTAGCTTCCTGGGTGATAAAGGAGGAAAATGGAATGTACCTCAGGCCACAAAAGGGATTTGTTTCCGTTGTGGAGAGGAGGGACATTTCAAATGGGAATGTCCCTAAGCCAAACGGCCACCGCCAGAGTCCTGCCCCAAGTGTCAAGGCAATCATTGGAAAAGTGACTGTCCTCAGGGGTGTAGGTCCTCAAGGCCAGACTCTTCCACACAGGCCTGACAGGGCCTGGGGCCAATTCTAATGGCTCCCATAACTCATCACTATGCATGAGCCCCGGGTATGCTTCTCTGTAGGGAGCCAAGAGGTCAACTTCCTCTTAGATACTGGCGCCAGTTTTTCAGTGCTCACCTCTTAACCTGGACCTCTTTCCTCTAATACTATAACGGTGCAAGGAGTGTCTGGACGGCCTATTACCAAAAAGTTTACTCCCCCACTGAGTTGTGAGTGGGATGGGATGATGTTTTCTCATGCATTCCTGATAGTCCCAGAATGCCCTATCCCTTTATTGGGAAGGGACTTACTTTCAAAACTTCAGACTTCTATTACAATGAATTTGGGACCACAAGGATCATTGTGTTTACCTCTACTAGAATGTGATATAAACCCTGAAGTATGGGCCACTGAAACCAAGATTGGATGGGCAAAAAGCACAATCCCAATTAAAATAATCTTAAAGGATCCCTCTGTCTTTCCACATCAGAGACAATACCCATTACACCCAGAAGCAAAAAAAGGGCTTATTAAAGATCATCCAGAACCTCAAACAGCAGAAACTTTTAGTACCTTGTAACAGCCATGCAATACACCAATTTTGGGAGTTCAAAAATCAAATGGGGAATGGCATTTAGTCCAAGACCTCAAAATAATTAATGAAGCAGTTGTTCCCCTCCACCCAGTAGTTCCTAATCCATATACTCTGCTATCTGAGATTCCAGCAACTGCTGCTTGGTTTACTGTGTTAGATTTAAAAGATGCCTTCTTTTGCATACCTCTGAACTTTCAATCTCAGTATCTGTTTGCCTTTGAGGAACCAGGTAGTGGATCTCAATTGACCTGGACAGTACTGCCCCAAAGATTTAGAGATAGCCCCCACTTATTTGGACAAACTCTGGCTAAGGACTTAGCAGAATTCAGAGATAAAACATCTGCAATTGTTCTCCAATATGTGGATGACATCCTGTTATGTGCCTCCACCCAGGAGGAATGTCAAAAAGCTACTACAGAACTCTTAAACTTCTTAACCAATCAAGGTTATAAAGTCTCAAACAAGAAAGCTCAATTATGTCAGCAACAGGTCCAATATTTAGGATTATAACTATCTCAAGGAATCCGCAAACTAGGACAGGAAAGAATAACTCCCATAGGACAATATCCTCTGCCTCAGACCCTAAGGCAACTCAGAGGCTTCCTAGGAATAACTGGATACTGCAGACTTTGGATTCCTGGGTATGGGGAATTAGCTAAGTCTCTTTACAGTCTTCTGAAAGAAACTTTACAACAAGGAGCAACCAACCTAATATGGGAACCAGAACATATTAAAGCCTTTAAGACATTAAAAGGGGCCCTACTCCAAGCCCCTGCCCTTAGTTTACCTACTGAAGAGAAATTTAAGGTATCTCGAGGATGGCCCCACTGTTTACAAGTAATTGCAGGTGTAGCTCTACTAGTCCCTGAGGCAATCAAAATCACCTTGGGAAGAGACCTTATTGTCCACACTTCCCATGATCTCTCAGGAATTTTAAACTTGAAAGGAGGACTATGGCTTTCAGACAGTCACCTTCTAAAATATCAGGCTTTACTTCTGGAAGGACCCATAACTCAGATAAGGACTTATTCTACTTTAAATCCAGCTACCTTCCTACCACAAACATTAGAGGAAAGTCCTGAACATGACTGCTAACAGGTCCTAACTATGAATTACTCAGCTTGAGAAGACCTTCAAAACCTTCCCCTGTCTAATCCAGACCTCACCATGTTCACTGATGTAAGTTCCTTTGTGGAACAAGGAGAACGCAAAGCTGGATATGCTGTGGTGACTCTATATGACACTTTTGAAGTGCAATCTTTGCCCCCCAGGCACAAGTGCACAACTTGCAGAATTGATAGCCCTAACGAGAGCCCTGGAACTAGGGAAACAACAGGGAATTAATATTTATACTGACTCTAAATATGCCTACCTAATCCTGCATGCACATGCAGCAATTTGGAAAGAAAGAATTTCAAACAACTGAGGGAACAGCTATAAAAAATATAAACAGATCTTGAAACTATTAGAAGCTGTCCATTTACCCAAAGAGGTAGCAGTAATCCACTGCCCGGGACATCAAAAAGGAATAGATGAAATAACAGAAGGCAATAGACGAGCAGATCAGCAACCCAAAGAAGCTGCTAAGGGGACTTTACAACAAATGACAACATTAGCCCCTCTGATATGGACAGGTCCTCCCCCAGAGATAAGGCCCCAATACACCCAGGAGGAGACACAGCAGGCTTTATCTAGAGGAGGTAACCTCTTGCCCTCTGGGTGGATTCAGATGGAAGATAACAAACTTTACTTACCTGCTAATTCCCAGTGGAAGATTTTACACACCCTACATCAATTCTTCCATCTTGGAGAAGAAAACACTCTCAAATTAACTCAAGAGATATTTGAAGGGAAGCATATTTCAAAAACAATCCAACAAATAGTCAAAGCCTGTGAGACATGCCAAAAGAATAACCCCCTTAACTCTGCCAAAAAGACCCCAAGGCTACAAAGGACAGGACAATTCCCTGGAGAAGACTGGCAACTTGATTTTATTCACTTGACAAAAATTAATGGATTTCAATATTTTTAGGTTATGGTAGATACCTTTACAGGGTGGACTGAGGCCTATCCCTCCAGAACTGAACAGGCAGGAGAAGTAGTCAAAGCCTTATTACAGGAAATAATTCCTCAATTTGGGCTGCCGTGCAGCCTCCAAAGTGACAATGGAGCTGCTTTCAAGGCTGCTGTCACTCAGGGAATATCCAAAGCCCTAGGCATAAAATACCATCTCCACTGTGCATGGAGGCCCCAGTCCTCAGGAAAGGTAGAAAAGACTAATGACATCCTAAAGAGGCACCTAAGAAAACTCACTCAAGAAACTCACTACCCATGGCCTAAAATGCTTCCTCTAGCCCTACTCAGAATCAAGAATACCTCCAAAACATTAGGGCTCAGCCCATTTGAGCTCCTATATGGGAGACCATTCCTAAGAAATGATATCCTTAAAGACCAGGAAACTGCAGATTTAGTCACTCATATCACAAAGTTGGCCAAATTTCAAACTGAAATCTGTAAATATCCCGCGTCAGAGCCAGTCACTTCTCCACTTCTTTATGAGCCTGGAGATCTAGTCATGATAAAAACCGTACCTTCAAGTTCTCAAAATTTAGACCCCATTAGGAAAGGACCTTTTCCTGTGTTCTTATCTATCCCCTCTGCAGTAAAAGTGCTGGGACAAGAGAATTGGATTCACCACTCTCGAGTTAAAGCCTGTCATCCTGAGTCGACTCCCAAAGAAACTTCCTCCCAAGGAACTGAGGAACGATACACCTGCACTCCAATAGAAGACCTAAAATATCTATTCTGCAGGAACAATGGTGATATGTAAACTTTTCTTCCTCTCTTTCTTTATTATTGTAGGTAGGTCCACTGAAACTAATTCTTTCCTAAATTGGGCCCAGCAATATGCCACTAAATTACAGAAAGATAATTGCTGGATATATGGACTATTACCCCTTTCCAGCACTTCTGGACTACCTTGGTGGGTATCTCCTTTACAGGGAGATGACTGGACAAATTTACAGTCCTTAATATTAGAACAAAAGAAGGAAAGACCCTCCTTACAAACTGCTACTCGTGCCAATGTTAGCTTATGGCCTATCAAAGAAACTCTATCACTACCAGGTCATAAAAAGGCTTTCACTTTAGAGCAGACCAATGTTCAAATTTCTACGGCTGTTAAGTCACATGCAGGCCCATTTACTTCTAACTCTCCACCGCTGCCACCAATATGTCACAGATACAAAGATGGTTATTATCAGGTTTGGGACAGAAATTTATGGCTTACACCCACCATTGGGCATCTAAACCAAAAGGCCCCAATCTGTTGGGAACAACATAACCATACTTATGATATATGGCCTAATAGTACTCGAGAATTAGGATGGACCCCAGAGTCACAATGCCAACAAATAGTAATTTTACAAGCCAATGATTGCTTTGGAACTAATTGACTCTCTAGGCCTGAAATTAGCTGGACAGCACCCAATGGGACATGATGGATATGTGGAACTAACTTATGGCCCTGACTTCCCCCAGGCTGGATAGGAAGATGTACTATTGTGTATCCCTGGATGCAAGGGAGATAGACCCCAAGTATAGAACAGCAAGCAAATCTCCCCAATCTCAAACATAGATGGGGACAATCTGTTTTTTGTTGGTATGATCATTTAGCTTCAATATTTATCCCACAAATTAGTTTAGAAAGTGTAATGTGGCATGTGGAGACCCTAAACAATTATACCCAAACCGCCCTCCATGACATTGAAGAAAGCATTTCTCTCCTTAACAAAGAAGTGACACTCATGATGAAAACTGTCTTACAAAACCAGATGGCTTTAGATATCCTCACTCCAACCCAAGGCGGTACTTGTGCCATTGTTAGAACTGAATGCTATGTTTACATCCCTGACAACTCTAACAATGTGACTGACATCCTTAAAGATTTACATTCTCAGATAGAGGCCATGTCCTCCACAGAACCATCAGGGGAACAAATTCTTAGCTCCTGGTTCTCTGGTACCTCCTGGTGGAAAACATTATTAGTCTCTGTCATCATCATCATACTCATTGGCATGTTCCTATGCTGTGGTATTTACTGTTGCATTAATCTCATCCCAGTACTCATAACTTCTTGTTTCTCTTATAGACCGCCAATCTCTCAAATGACCCTCCAGCCTATTACGCCTCAACCAGACTTTTACCGTGGACCACTAGATCAACCCGATTTCTAAAAAGGAACTCCAAGCTGCTTGCCCCATGCCGCTCACTTCCAGCTCGAAGAAGTCAGAGTGTCATCGACCCCCTTCCCCAGCAGCATGGAGTTCCTAAGATTAGAGGGGGGAATGAACCCAGAATTGGGGACAGGCAGTTAGTGTAGAAATAGAAAATTGGGTCACATCAAGAAAATGGAGGCCATAAAGCCATCTGCCTCTGGAATTTGGAGACTGCCATGGGAGAATGGAATGTCACAGACCTGCAGAACCCACTGATAAACAAATTTACCTGCCCTTGTGAGAGACTAAAGACAGGAAGGTGCTGATTAATGCCCCCTGGGCCCTTGCCTGTCTGAATCACTTTGACCTCCCCCTGCCCCACCCGCTTTTCACTTTGTACATCTCACCTGCAAAACCAGGCTTAATCCCATAGGGAGGAATGGAAGAGATAAGGAAGAAAGAATGGGAGAATAAAACCCATAAAAGGACAAGATTTCCTCATCCATGGATTCCACCTTTGGGTCCCCTTCTTCCACCCGGGAGAAGTCTGCTTTTACTATTCTTTAGTAAAGCTGCATTTTCCACTCTACATTTGTCTCGGCATGCTTCTCCAGCATTATACTTCAGTACCTGAGGAAGAAGGACTCCTCACTGGTAAAGAGCACTATCACTTCTGTGTTTTGAGTCCGCTCCTCTATGACATCAGGTGGAATATGGGGAGCAGGTGCAATGTCACTGGAGCCACTCGTGAAATTTGTGTTGCCCAAGGCTTTACAAACACTCTCGGGAGTGCAATCAAGTGACTTCTCCTTCCGGAGCCCTGAAAAACCACGACCTTCACAACCTAGCTGATGAATGCCTCCTCCTTCCCCTTTGATTAGAGGAGTACTCCCATGTGTGCCTCTCATTTGACAGGAGCACTGGTAACCAATTGTTAAGTTTTTTTGAGTGGAGTTGATTGCAATGAAATGAATGAGGGATCAATTATATGACTTTAGCCACTTATCACTCTGTAATAAATCTTGAGAGTAATAACTGAAAACATGATGAG